>NC_057799.1:147654804-147723895 GCF_018294505.1 Triticum aestivum | reverse complement strand
TAACCCCTCGGTACTCCGATAAATATCCGAAACATCCTGAAACCATTCCGGTGTCCGAATACTATCGTCCAATGTATCAATCTTTACCTCTCTACCATTTCGAGACTCCTCGTCATGTCCGTGATCTCATCCGGGACTCCGAATAATCTTCGGTCACCAAAACACATAACTCATAATACAAATCGTCATCGAAAGTTAAGCGTGCGGACCCTACGGGTTCGAGAACTATGTAGACATGACCGAGACACATCTCCGATCAATAATAAACAGTGGAACCTGGATGCCCATATTGGTTCCTACATATTCTACGAAGATCTTTATCGGTCAAACCGCAATGACAACATATGTTATTCCCTTTTTCATCGGTATGTTATTTGCCCAAGATTTGATCTTCGGTATTCTCATACCTAGTTCAATCTCGTTGCCGGCAAGTCTCTTTACTCATTCCATAATGCATCATCCCGTAACTAATTCATTAGTCACATTGCTTGCAAGGCTTATAGTGATGTGCATTACCGAGAGGGCCCAGAGATACCTCTCCGATACTCGGAGTGACAAATCCTAATCTTGATATATTTCAACCCAACAAACACCTCGGAGACACATGTAGAGCATCTTTATAATCACCCAATTACGTTGTGACGTTTGATAGCACACAAGGTGTTCCTCCGGTATCCGGTAGTTGCATAATCTCATAGTCAGAGGAATATGTATAAGTCATGAAGAAAGCAATAGTAATAAAACTTAACGAACATTATGCTAAGCTAACAGATGGGTCTTGTCCATCACATCATTCTCCTAATGATGTCATCCCGTTCATCAAATGACAACACATGTCTATGGTTAGGAAACTTAACCATCTTTGATTAACGAGCTAGTCTACTAGAGGCTTACTAGGGACACTTTGTTTTGTCTATGTATCCACACATGTATCAAGTTTCCGGTTAATACAATTCTAGCATGAATAATAAACATTTATCATGATATAAGGAAATATAAATAACAACTTTATTATTGCCTCTAGGGCATATTTCCTTCAGTCTCCCACTTGCACTAGAGTCAATAATCTAGTTCACATCGTCATGTGATTTAACACCAATAGTTCACATGTTTATGTGATTAATACCCATAGTTCACATCGCCATGTGACTAACACCCAAAGGGTTTACTAGAGTCAATAATCTAGTTCACATTGCTATGTGATTAACACCCAAAGAGTACTAAGGTGTGATCATGTTTTGCTTGTGAGAGAAGTTTAGTCAACGGGTCTGCCACATTCAGAGCCGTATGTATTTTGCAAATTTTCTATGTCTACAATGCTCTGCATGGAGCTACTCTAGCTAATTGCTCCCACTTTTAATATGTATCCAGATTGAGACTCAGAGTCATCACTACAAAAAAAATACACTTCCGTGATGATACGTGTTTGTCACAGCAGGTGACATTTTCTGTCATGCATGTACATCCTTGACGATTTTATGACAGAATCAAGATAGTCATACCTGTGCTGTCGTAGAAGTGTTCCATGACATTACCTAAATTATCATCACGGAAGTGTCCACTTCCATGATGATAAATCCCGCGTCATAGAAGTGCTTTCGTCAAGGGTGACCGACATGTGGCATCGACCGTAACTCGTCGCCGTTAAGCTATTGGGTCCGGTTTTGGATCCGATAACCCGTTAACAGCCCGGACCAATGGGGATTTTCCACGTGTAAAATTCTCATTGGCCGGAGGAAACACGTGTTTGCTCACCGTTGGGACAGATGTCATCCACTCATTGGATAGGAGGCGCCTATGATACGTTGACACATGGCACGACCCAACAGAGGCCCATTCTGGTGAAAAGGCCGGCCCAGCTAAAGGCCCTCCATGTTTTTTCACACACTAGTAGGCTGGCCCGTTAACAGCCTGCCATGTTTTGGGCCAAATTGAGGCCCATAGCAGATCAGGCCCGTTCACAGCCTGCCGTGTTTTGGGCCAAATTACGGCCCATATCGCACCAGGCCCGTTAACAGTCCACTGTTCTTTCGGGCCCATTCTAAGATAGGTTTGTATTTCAGCCTGTTAAATGCCCGTTAACCAGTTCGGCCCGATAATAGTTTCAGCCTGTTAGCGGCCCGTGGTGCATCTGGGACGTTGTCGGCCCGGTTTAACTTTAGGCCCTTTAATGGCCCATGCAGAAATTGGGCTATTTCTTGTCCAAAGTAACTTTAGGCCTCTTAACGGCCCATAGTTGTCACGACCGGTTTTTCAATAAAATAATTATTGAGAGACCAATCCCTTTTACGGACCAGTAAGGAAGAATTCCTTCTCACTGGTAGACAATATCTTGGTCACAGAAGAAAAATACCAGGAGAACTGAATATAATACAAGGTTGAGCGGAGACTGCCCAATAGTTTATTACATGCACGTCGATAAAACAAGACGGCGGATAGGGTGGCATAACTACTAACTCACGATAATAACGGTGGTGGAAATATCACCGCGAGGCGAGTGATATGACTCCTGAAGGCTACAGCTCTTCGAGCGTCGGAGTGAGGCTCGAGGAGACTTATTGCGGGTGGCGGAAGCGTGAATAATACAAGTGACCAATATCCGGGATCGCGCAGGACTGGCTGGGATTCCTCTAGGCGTTGGACGCGCTATCAAACTCTTCATCCAATAGATCGCCTTCGTCAACATCTGGCCAAATCAACAAGCCAGGTGAGTACTATGAAAGTACTCGCAAGACAGTTTGGACATAAGATATAACAAATGTAAACATGAAGCATATAAACAAGTTAACCAGTGCGCTCAGACATAGGGCTAATAAATACTGGGTGCCAAGCGAGGGTCTGAATGACTCCTCGAGCGGAAACTGCAAGAATGGTAGTACTGGTGCCAAACGAGTGTCTGAATGACTCCTCGAGAGGAAACTGCAGAAATAATAATACTGGTGCCAAACGAGTGTCTAAATGACAACTCGAGAGGAAACTGCAGAAATAATAATATTGGTGCCAAACGAGTGTCTGAATGACTCCTCGAGAGGAAACTGTAGAAATAATAATACTGGTGCCAAACGAGTGTCTGAATGACTCCTCGAGAGGAAACTGCAGAAATAATAATACTGGTGCCAAACGAGTGTCTGAATGACTCCTCGAGAGGAAACTGCAGAAATAATAATGCCACAGTCGGACGTCTGAGCGACATCACATAAAGGGCTTATATTTAAAGCAAGAACAAGCACATGCCACAGTCGGACGTCTGAGCGACGTCACATAAAGGGCTTATATTGTAGCTCAATAATGCAGTAGCTCGAGATCATAAATTATTACAAGTACGAGGCAAATAAAGGTTAGTCCATCCATAGAAATAATAATCTAACCGGGTTTACCACTTGAGCTTGTTCACCGGGGACAAGTTTCTTTCCATGCGGATAGATATGGATATACTGATTTCACTACTTGATCATGGATACGATGACTTGGAAGGATTTTGACTCTGCAGAGTTTGTACTTAACCACAGCCAACGGATTTCAGTAGTCACGGGGACTAGTTCCGTTTACGGTGTTTTGGAAGGAACACGTCTAACCAGTACACACCCATTCAACATTCCGAAGCCAGGGATCACCCTCGACAACGTTCAAGAAAAACCTTGAGACGGGGAGGCTACAACCTCGCGTAGCATGGGATCAAATTTCTATACGCGCGCTCTAAGGGGGTGCCCCCCTGTCGGTCCCAACCGGAAACACCCATGCCCCCTGACCGGATGACTGGCTTTAATCCTGGGCCAAGGTACCATCATCCCGGCCCCTCTGTTTGGTGTGTACACGGAAAGAGGTTGCCAACTTACTAAACCGCATCCTGGCAAATGAAACATGTGGTAGCACGGAAGGGGGAAAGACGATAACGTGACTCCGTCCACGTTAACGTCGGAATTCGTCGGATGACACAAGGCTGGTATGCTACAACAGTACCACCTTGCTGCCCTTCATGTCACCACATGATTAGGCCATCTCTCATCAGAGATCATCGCAACTTTGGAACATGCGGGTAGTTGCCTCACAAGCAACGAGATACTCACTGACACTCATATGCCACGCACCAACTGTCATGCAAACATGCAAAACACCTATCATATCAAAGGTTCAAACATGCTTGCCTGGTTCGGAGAAGTCGGAGTCTAGTTCGGCGAAGTTCGCGGCTCCGTCACCTCTTCCGGAACCTACGACAATAACGAAAACGGGCACTAACGTGAAAACCAACGCGTGCACAGAAACTTCTCCAACAATTTTCCAAATAAATCCCATAAAAAACTAGACAAAATTTCAAGACTGTCAGAAAAAGAATCACTCAAAAATACCTTTTTATTAAAAAGTTATAAAGGTTTCTGTCCAGGGACTTATCTGTAATGAAACAGAAAAGTTCCAGGGTTTAAACTGAGAAAACAGAAAACGCTTCGGAAAGAAACGCGCCAGCTCAAAGGGAAAGCGTACTTTGCCCGAAGGCGCCAACAGAAAACGGTTCGAGGGCGAATAGAACAGAGGCTGACATGGGGGGTCCACATGTCAGGTTTAAAAAGCTCGCCGACGCCCGAAGACTGCGGTGGACGCCGGCGTCGAACCACGGCGAGTTAGGAGGATCGGAGGGTCCCAAGAGCTTCAGCGTGTTCTTCCGCGTCGGTGGGTGGTGGACTCGACCGTCGGAGAGCACCACGTCGACGGCGACACTTTCTCCGGCGGACGGCGGCTCGGGTGAGGGTGGAGAACTCCGGTGGAGGGCTGCAAACTTCGAATTGAAGCGCGGGTCAGAAGGAGGGATGCATAGTGAAGCTACTGGCAAGAGATGGGAGGCAGAGGCGCACGCACGGGAGCAAATTGAGCTGGACCCCGTGGCGGGTCGCGGCGGCCGGAGTTGAGGAAGGAGACCTCCTCGAGGCTCTTCCAGTGGCTAGGCGTGCTCTAGGTGGAGTGCAGGGATGGTGTGGGTGCGAGTTGAAGCTCGGGGCCTCTATTTATAGGCGGATCGACGGGGTGGCCGTGAACGGAGAATCTCCGGCGAGCGATTACGGCGATGCAGTGGATTGGCAGGAGGTTTGAGTGGCCAGGCAGCATCAGTGGAGGTTACTGGTGTCGTTCCCCCGCTAATCTCGGCTGGTCTTGGCGTAACGGCGCCGGTCCACGGTGGGGTGGCGCACGGGCACGTCGGCGGCAGAGAGCGCGCTCCGCGCCCTGCGGTTCACGACGAGAGTGGCAACGCGTTCGGGGGAGTGGAAGGCCACGCGGCGAGCTCCGGTGGCTTGAGCGGCGCTGGGTGGCGCTGTCTACGCCGTGCCTCTCGCTGGCGGCCGCAAAGCCGCCGCTGGCGTCGGTCATGGGGCGGCGCACCTACTGCTGCTCGTCGCCGACGTCCGCAAAGCTCCAGGGGATCATGCGGCGCAGGAACAAGGGAGAGAGGACAGGGAACACGGCGACACAGGGGCACTGGCGAGATGGAGATCAAACACTGAAGAAAACGACAGTGGTTCAGCCACTGTAACTGAATTTTGACTGAACTTGACATTGACAATGCTCTGCAGGTGTTCGATAGAATGATTCGGCAATGAGAAAAAAAATTCTGGGGCTGTAACTTGGTGAGGTGACCGCTCAATGCACCCAGAGGCTGCCTGATTTTTCTTGGAATTTTTGGAAAAGGATTTGAATGAATTTCACCAAATTTGACAAATCTGGTCCAAACCTGCAGCAAGTGTAGTTTGAAAAATTTGAACTGAAGACCAGTGGATCTTCATGGATCTTGGTTGAGGGTTCAAAGGACTAGGAAGGGGAGTTGGTTTGGGGGCAAAAATCAAAGCAGAAAATGTAGCTCCTTTGTAAATCACCAATGGCTAGAATAGAAGACAGAAATTTGTTTGAATAAGATTTAAATGGAAAATGATCATAGGGGAGGTTCAACTTGCTGGATTTGATGCATATCATGATCCAAATGTGAGGGAAGGGTTAGGAGAGAGTATTTGCACTAAGGCCATGGCAAGAGGGAATTGTAGAAAGTGGCAAAGGATTATTCCAAAAGCCATAGTGCATTTTCAAAGAGATTTTCAAAAGTCATTTTCCTCAAGTGGAAAGTATTTTGTCTTGAGCCCAAATAAAAAGCAAGAACCTCCAAGACCAAAGATAGATCTTGGGTGAATCCAAATAAAACCTTTGCCATAAAGAAAAAAAAATATTTGAAAGTGAGAGTTCTTTTGAAGAAATTTTTTAAATCACCTCCCTCAAGTCAAATAAAATCTTTTGAAAAATCCAAATAAAATTTGGGTGTCACAACACCTACCCCCTTAGGAAAAATCTCGTCCTCGAGATTTCTGCTGATCCTCAAATAGATATGGATACTCTGTCTGGAGGAAATCTTCCCTTTCCCACGTAGCTTCATCCTCAGTGTGGTTGCTCCACTGAACCCTGAAAAAATTTTGTCGTCTTCTGACGGGTCCTCCGTTCAGACTCTTCTAAAATCTTTACTAGCCTCTCTCTGTAGGTGAGGTCTGGTTGCACATCAATGCTTTCATGGGGTACATGCTTCTCCGGGTTACTCACACATCTTCTCAGTTGAGAGACGTGAAATACGTCATGGACGTCTGATAGCTCCTTGGGTAGGTCTAGTTGGTAGGCTACCGTGCCTCTTCGTGCCTTTACACAAAATGGTCCAATAAATCTTGGGGCTAGCTTCCCCTTAATTTTGAACCGTTGTAGACCCCTCATAGGAGATACTCGGAGGTATACGGAATCACCGGGTTCAAAGTTGACCTCACGATGCTTCTGATCATAGTAGCTCTTTTGTAGGCTCTGCGCTGTCTTCAGTCTATCCCTGATCTGTTTAACTTTCTCCTCGGCCTCTTTAAGCATGTCTGGGCCGAAGATACGGCTGTCACCTGTTTCTGACCAGTTTAGTGGGGTACGACACCTCCGTCCATATAATGCTTCAAAGGGTGCCATTTGCAAGCTGGCTTGGTAACTGTTGTTGTAAGCAAATTCGGCATACGGCAAACTCTCTTCCCAACTGGATCCATAGGTGAGCACACAGGCTCTCAGCATATCCTCTAGGATTTGGTTTACACGTTCCGTTTGTCCAACAGTCTGAGGGTGGTACGCTGTACTGAAAGCTAGTTGCGTGCCCAGAGCTTGTTGTAGGTGATCCCAAAATTTGGAGACAAATTGTGTGCCTCGGTCTGATATTATAGTCTTTGGGACTCCATGCAAGCAAACTATACGGGAGAGATAAAGTTTGGCTAGTCTTTGTGTGGAGTAGGTAGTCTTCACGGGAATGAAATGAGCAACCTTGGTTAGTCGGTCTGTGATGACCCATATGGCGTCATTTCCGCGTTGTGATCGGGGTAATCCGACAATGAAGTCCATTCCTATTTCATCCCATTTCCACTCCGGTATCTTGTTTGGCTGGAGTAGCCCTGCTGGCTTTTGATGCTCGGCCTTGATGCGCTGACATGAATCGCGACAAGCAATAAATGTGGCTATATCTCTTTTCATACCGTGCCACCAAAATCTTTCCTGAATGTCCTTGTACATTTTGGTTCCTCCAGGATGGATCGAGTATGGAGCGGTGTGGCTTTCGGTTAAGATTTGTTGCTTGAGTTCCTCAACGTTAGGTACGCAAAGTCTGTCTCCATACCATAATGTTCCTTCACCGTCTGTGACGAACTCTGAAGTCTTACCAAGGTTCATTTTCTTCTTTATACCTTCGATGCTGGGATGTCCCTGTTGAGCCTTCTTAATTTGATCCACCAGGGTGGGTTGTACCTCCAGATTTGATATGGTGCCCTCAGCGACTAACATCATGTTGAGCCTAGCGAACTCTTGCTGAAACTCAGGCCTCAAGTTTTGCGGACCGACATTGTCCGGGCTGGGGTTTCGACTAAGGGCATCGGCCACTACATTTGCTTTCCCTGGATGGTAGTGAATACCGACATCATAGTCCTTGACCAGTTCCAACCAGCGTCGTTGGCGTAAATTTAGCTCCGGCTGTGTGAAAATATATTTGAGGCTCTTATGGTCTGTATATATTTCACAGCGATTCCCCAACAGAAAGTGCCTCCACTCCTTGAGTGCATATATAACTGCTGCTAGCTCCAAGTCATGTGTTGGGTAATTTTCCTCATGTTTTCGCAGCTGCCTGGAGGCATATGCGACAACTTTGCCATCCTGCATTAGTACGCATCCGAGACCTTTTTGGGACGCGTCACAATAAACTTCAAAACTCTTGTGTATGTCTGGCACAGTTAAGACCGGTGCGGTTGTCAGCTTCTTCTTGAGTTCTTGGAAGCTTTTCTCGCATGCTTCCGTCCATACAAATTTCTTGTCCTTCTTGAGCAACTATGTTATAGGTTTTGCCACAGTGGAGAATCCTTCAATAAATCTTCTGTAATATCCGGCCATTCCTAGGAAACTTCGCACATCTGTAACGTTGGCGGGCGGCTTCCAGTCAAGTATGGCTTTGAACTTTTCTGGGTCTACGGCCACGCCTTCTTGGTTCAATATATGGCCTAAGAAACCAACTTGTTTTAGCCAAAATTCGCACTTGCTAAATTTGGCATACAATTGATGTTTCCTTAGTTCTCCCAAAACAATTCTGAGGTGCTCAGCATGCTCTTCTGGTGTCCTTGAGTAAACCAGAATATCGTCAATGAATACCACCACAAATTTGTCCATGAATTTCATAAACACTTTGTTCATGAGGTGGACGAAATATGCGGGGGCGTTTGTTAGTCCAAATGGCATCACTGTAAACTCGTATAACCCATATCTGGAAGTGAATGCTGTCTTGGGGATATCTTGTGTCCGAACTTTCAGTTGATGATATCCCGGCCTCAAATCAATTTTTGAGAATACCTTGGCTTGTGCGAGCTGGTCAAACAAATCATTTATCCGTGGCATCGGATATTTGTTTTTGATGGTGACCATATTGAGGGCTCGATAGTCTATACACAGTCTCAGTGTCCCATCCTTTTTCTTGGCGAACAACACTGGCGAACCCCAAGGTGAGGAGCTGGCCCGAATAAATCCTTTGTCCAATAATTCCTTTATCTGCTTCTTCAACTCCACCAATTCTGAGGGTGCCATTCTATAAGGCTTCTTATAGATGGGAGCGGTGCCAGGTGCTAGTTCAATGCTGAATTCTATCTCTCGGTCTGGTGGCATGCCTGGTAGTTCTTCAGGGAACACATCAGGAAACTCGCATACCACTGGAACTTTTCTCAGTTCTGCAATGTCCATCTTGTTCAATTTTGGTTGCTGTGATCGTGGCCTCTCTTGAGCTGTAACCCTTATCGTCTTGCCATGATGGTGGGTGAGAATCACGGTCCGATTGAAACAGTCAATGAATCCTTTGTTGGTGGTCAACCAGTCCATCCCTAAAATGACATCCAGTCCTTTACTCTCCAACACGATGAGATTTGCTTGGAATTGTAGTCCTTCGAACTCAATGACCACTCCTTGGCAGTAACCCTGAGCGATTTGCTTATTTCCGGGGGACTTGATGATCATAGATTTTTCCAAGGGGAGTATCGGAAAACCATGTTGTAAAACAAAACTCTTCGAAACGAACGAATGGGAAGCTCCAGAATCAAACAAAACCGTGGCAGGTACTGTGTTGACAGGGAACGTACCGAGCACGATGTCTGGGGCATTCTGCGCTTCTTCCCTGGTCACATGGTTCAGGTGACCCTTCCGGTGGTTGTTGTTGGGGTTGAAATTGTTGCGCTTGGGGGCTGGATTGTTTCCACCATTGTTTGGCTTGGGTGCCAGGTTCCTTGGCTTTGGGCACTGTTTAGCATAGTGCCCTTCTTGACCACAAGCATAGCAGGTGACCCCTGGATGGTATGTGTATTCCTTGTCCCTGGCATGAAACTGTCCGACGGGCCTTGGATCGGTAGTCGTGGATCTCCTTGTGTCTGTCCTTGGAACCTCAGTCTTGCTTCGGTTGTTGCGAGCAAGAGTCGTCTTGTCCCTCTTTCGCTTACGGATATCTTCCAAACTACGGCGCTCATTCTCCAAGGTAACGGCCTTGTCAACCAGAGTTTTAAAATCCGGAAAAGTGTGTACAATCAGTTGGCATTTTAGTGCTGGTGCCAGGCCGTCCAGGAATTTTTCCATCTTCTTATTTTCTGTCATATGCTCGTCGTAGGCATAACGAGACAGCTGGGTAAACTGACCATTGTATTCTGTCACTGACATGCCTCTCTGTTTCAGGTCATCAAACTCTCTCTTCTTGATCTTTATGATGCTCCTGGGGATGTGTGCCCCACGAAAGCCTTCCTTGAACTCTTCCCAGGTGATGTTGTGTTCACTGGGATGCATGTGTAGGAAGTTTTCCCACCATGCTGCAGCTGCTCCAGTAAGGTAGTGTGGTGCATAAAGTACCTTCTCATGATCTGAACACTGAGCAATAATCAGCTTCCTTTCAATGTCACGAAGCCAATCATCGGCTTCCAGCGGCCTATCGGTGTGAGCAAAAGTTGAGGGGCGAGTCTTCTGTAACTCAGATAACTTGGAATGTGGTTGATAGGGCTCACGGTGGTTTCCCATATTGATGACATGATTCATCATCTCTTGGTGCTGTTGTTGGCTTTGCTCGAAGAGACGGCAGACTTGAGACAGGGCTGCTTCGCTGTCTTGTTGACTGGACTGACCCTGAGTGAAGTTGTTGCTAGTCTGTGTCCCATAAACCTCTTCTGGCTGATTGGGCATGGAGCGAGTCCACGGGCGAGACATTTTTCCAGTCTGGGGTTATCATTTTGCAAAACCCATGAGAAAAACTGTGTAGCACAAGGAAAATCTTGCAAAAGGCAACAATTCAAAAGACCTCAAGGTTTTTCAAGAAAACATAAACGATTTTGTACGGAGAAGAACTGCTTAGCAAATATCTTACACGCGAAAAGCAAACACACGATACAGCACTCAGGATGCGCGTACACATTCCTGACATGTTATTTAGGCTAGCGTACTCCTCCGGAAAGCAGCAAACACACCAATACAAACTAGCGTACAGATAAAACAACACATCATACAAGCAGACATAACGCGCGGCTACTCGGCGCTCTCAGTCGGAGATGGTGAGGATTTCCTTTCCCTTGCCGATGGCAAGACTCAGCGGTCCAGGAGAATCAACCTCCACCTCCTCTCTAGCTGGCTCCTGGCGCGTAACGCTGCGCTGCGGTGATGGTGCGGGAGCGACGGGTGGTAGAGCGGGTGCGGCAGGCGGTGCGGCTCTGACGGGAGTAGGAGCGATGACTCGGTCGAACTCCTCAGTGGTAGGCAGACGGCGAGCAGTGGCCAAAACGGCCGGTGCATACGATGCTGAAGACGAGACGAATGTCAGAGGCGGCGCCGTGTTGAGAAGCTCCTTCCTGCTGGCAGGACCGCCCCGGACTAAGTCCATGCGGGCAGCCACAAGATCGTCCACGAGGTTGTCGAAAGACTCCTCCAGAGCCTTGAGATACTCCACAACCATCTTGATGGCTTCATCTCATTCTCCCCGATGGCAGGCGAATGCATAGTGACTGGTGTACGGCACATGGCATGGGAGGTAGCGGTAGCGACGAGTCTTCATCGTAGGAAGGATGTCCCGAAGACGAGCTATCGCCTCACGGGCAGCCATCTGCATGGCATGCCTCTCCGTAGGCATGGCCCTTCCCACAAAATGGAAGTGGTGAGCTGCAGAACGTCCTCCCTTAAATTGCACCACAGCTTGGTGCATAAACAAGTCGTCGCTGAGCTTGTGCTGATAGAGCGTGAACTCCGGGCGAGCTGCTGGCCCGATCGCGAGCTTGGTGATGGAGACAAGGAGCTTGACAAACCCCTCGGGCACGTTCGTGAACACTCGATTCTCACAGCCGCTGCCAGCCATCTACAAAAGTAGGCAAAAATTCTGAGTAGTCATGTCATAAATTTATGATGACCAACAGAAAATAGCTACAATTGCAAAATGCTGAAAAAGCACAAAAGACGCTAATAACCGATTAGCGATCACACCTAGTGGCTTCCTACAGTCAGCCTGGCTCTGATACCAAGCTTGTCACGACCGGTTTTTCAATAAAATAATTATTTAGAGACCAATCCCTTTTACGGACCAGTAAGGAAGAATTCCTTCTCACTGGTAGACAATATCTTGGTCACAGAAGAAAAATACCAGGAGAACTGAATATAATACAAGGTTGAGCGGAGACTGCCCAACAGTTTATTACATGCACGTCGATAAAACAAGACGGCGGATAGGTGGCATAACTACTAACTCACGATAATAACGGTGGTGGAAATATCACCGCGAGGCGAGTGATATGACTCCTGAAGGCTACAGCTCTTCGAGCGTCGGAGTGAGGCTCGAGGAGACTTATTGCGGGTGGCGGAAGCGTGAATAATACAAGTGACCAATATCCGGGATCGCGCAGGACTGGCTGGGATTCCTCTAGGCGTCGGACGCGCTATCAAACTCTTCATCCAATAGATCGCCTTCGTCAACATCTGGCCAAATCAACAAGCCAGGTGAGTACTATGAAAGTACTCGCAAGACAGTTCGGACATGAGATATATCAAATGTAAACATGAAGCATATAAACAAGTTAACCAGTGCGCTCAGACATAGGGCTAATAAATACTGGGTGCCAAGCGAGGGTCTGAATGACTCCTCGAGCGGAAACTGCAAGAATGGTAGTACTGGTGCCAAACGAGTGTCTGAATGACTCCTCGAGAGGAAACTGCAGAAATAATAATACTGGTGCCAAACGAGTGTCTAAATGACTCCTCGAGAGGAAACTGCAGAAATAATAATACTGGTGCCAAACGAGTGTCTGAATGACTCCTCGAGAGGAAACTGTAGAAATAATAATACTGGTGCCAAACGAGTGTCTGAATGACTCCTCGAGAGGAAACTGCAGAAATAATAATACTGGTGCCAAACGAGTGTCTGAATGACTCCTCGAGAGGAAACTGCAGAAATAATAATACTGGTGCCAAACGAGTGTCTGAATGACTCCTCGAGAGAAAACTGCAGAAATAATAATGCCACAGTCGGACGTTTGAGCGACATCACATAAAGGGCTTATATTTAAAGTAAGAACAAACACATGCCACAGTCGGACGTCTGAGCGACGTCACATAAAGGGCTTATATTGTAGCTCAATAATGCAGTAGCTCGAGATCATAAATTATTACAAGTACGAGGCAAATAAAGGTTAGTCCATCCATAGAAATAATAATCTAACCGGGTTTACCACTTGAGCTTGTTCACCGGGGACAAGTTTCTTTCCACGCGGATAGATATGGATATACTGATTTCACTACTTGATCATGGATACGATGACTTGGAAGGATTTTGACTCTGCAGAGTTTGTACTTAACCACAGCCAACGGATTTCAGTAGTCACGGGGACTAGTTCCATTTACGGTGTTTTGGAAGGAACACGTCTAACCAGTACACACCCATTCAACATTCCGAAGCCAGGGATCACCCTCGACAACGTTCAAGAAAAACCTTGAGACGGGGAGGCTACAACCTCGCGTAGCATGGGATCAAATTTCTATACGCGCGCTCTAAGGGGGTGCCCCCCCTGTCGGTCCCAACCGGAAACACCCATGCCCCCTGACCGGATGACTGGCTTTAATCCTGGGCCAAGGTACCATCATCCCGGCCCCTCTGTTTGGTGTGTACACGGAAAGAGGTTGCCAACTTACTAAACCGCATCCTGGCAAATGAAACATGTGGTAGCACGGAAGGGGGAAAGACGATAACGTGACTCCGTCCACGTTAACGTCGGAATTCGTCGGATGACACAAGGCTGGTATGCTACAACAGTACCACCTTGCTGCCCTTCATGTCACCACATGATTAGGCCATCTCTCATCAGAGATCATCGCAACTTTGGAACATGCGGGTAGTTGCCTCACAAGCAACGAGATACTCACTGACACTCATATGCCACGCACCAACTGTCATGCAAACATGCAAAACACCTATCATATCAAAGGTTCAAACATGCTTGCCTGGTTCGGAGAAGTCGGAGTCTAGTTCGGCGAAGTTCGCGGCTCCGTCACCTCTTCCGGAACCTACGACAATAACGAAAACGGGCACTAACGTGAAAACCAACGCGTGCACAGAAACTTCACCAACAATTTTCCAAATAAATCCCATAAAAAACTAGACAAAATTTCAAGACTGTCAGAAAAAGAATCACTCAAAAATACCTTTTTATTAAAAAGTTATAAAGGTTTCTGTCCAGGGACTTATCTGTAATGAAACAGAAAAGTTCCAGGGTTTAAACTGAGAAAACAGAAAACGCTTCGGAAAGAAACGCGCCAGCTCAAAGGGAAAGCGTACTTTGCCCGAAGGCGCCAACAGAAAACGGTTCGAGGGCGAATAGAACAGAGGCTGACATGGGGGGTCCACATGTCAGGTTTAAAAAGCTCGCCGGCGCCCGAAGACTGCGGTGGACGCCGGCGTCGAACCACGGCGAGTTAGGAGGATCGGAGGGTCCCAAGAGCTTCAGCGTGTTCTTCCGCGTCGGTGGGCGGTGGACTCGACCGTCGGAGAGCACCACGTCAACGGCGACACTTTCTCCGGCGGACGGCGGCTCGGGTGAGGGTGGAGAACTTCGGTGGAGGGCTGCAAACTTTGAATTGAAGCGCGGGTCAGAAGGAGGGATGCATAGTGAAGCTACTGGCAAGAGATGGGAGGCAGAGGCGCACGCACGGGAGCGAATCGAGCTGGACCCCGTGGCGGGTCGCAGCGGCCAGAGTTGAGGAAGGAGACCTCCTCGAGGCTCTTCCAGTGGCTAGGCGTGCTCTAGGTGGAGTGCAGGGATGGTGTGGGTGCGAGTTGAAGCTCGGGGCCTCTATTTATAGGCGGATCGACGGGGTGGCCGTGAACGGAGAATCTCCGGCGAGCGATTACGGCGATGCAGTGGATTGGCAGGAGGTTTGAGTGGCCAGGCAGCATCAGTGGAGGTTACTGGTGTCGTTCCCCCGCTAATCTCGGCTGGTCTTGGCGTAACGGCGCCGGTCCACGGTGGGGTGGCGCACGGGCACGTCGGCGGCAGAGAGCGCGCTCCGCGCCCTGCGGTTCACGACGAGAGTGGCAGCGCGTTCGGGGGAGTGGAAGGCCACGCGGCGAGCTCCGGTGGCTTGAGCGGCGCTGGGTGGCGCTGTCT
Source organism: Triticum aestivum (assembly GCF_018294505.1). Taxonomy (NCBI): domain Eukaryota; kingdom Viridiplantae; phylum Streptophyta; class Magnoliopsida; order Poales; family Poaceae; genus Triticum; species Triticum aestivum. The sequence continues at coordinate 147,708,707 of NC_057799.1, read as the reverse complement.
ACGCCGTGCCTCTCGCTGGCGGCCGCAAAGCCGCCGCTGGCGTCGGTCACGGGGCGGCGCACCTACTGCTGCTCGTCGCCGACGTCCGCAAAGCTCCAGGGAATCGTGCGGCGCAGGAACAAGGGGGAGAGGACAGGGAACACGGTGACACAGGGGCACTGGCGAGATGGAGATCAAACACTGAAGAAAACGACAGTGGTTCAGCCACTGTAACTGAATTTTGACTGAACTTGACATTGACAATGCTCTGCAGGTGTTCGACAGAATGATTGGGCAATGAGAATTTTTTTTCTGGGGCTGTAACTTGGTGAGGTGACTGCTCAATGCACCCAGAGGCTGCCTGATTTTTCTTGGAATTTTTGGAAAAGGATTTGAATGAATTTCACCAAATTTGATAAATCTGGTCCAAACTTGCAGCAAGTGTAGTTTGAAAAATTTGAACTGAAGACCAGTGGATCTTCATGGATCTTGGTTGAGGGTTCAAAGGACTAGGAAGGGGAGTTGGTTTGGGGGCAAAAATCAAAGCAGAAAATGTAGCTCCTTTGTAAATCACCAATGGCTAGAATAGAAGACAGAAATTTGTTTGAATAAGATTTAAATGGAAAATGATCATAGGGGAGGTTCAACTTGCTGGATTTGATGCATATCATGATCCAAATGTGAGGGAAGGGTTAGGAGAGAGTATTTGCACTAAGGCCATGGCAAGAGGGAATTGTAGAAAGTGGCAAAGGATTATTCCAAAAGCCATAGTGCATTTTCAAAGAGATTTTCAAAAGTCATTTTCCTCAAGTGGAAAGTATTTTGTCTTGAGCCCAAATAAAAAGCAAGAACCTCCAAGACCAAAGACAGATCTTGGGTGAATCCAAATAAAACCTTTGCCATAAAGAAAAAAATATATTTGAAAGTGAGAGTTGTTTTGAAGAAATTTTTTAAATCACCTCCCTCAAGTCAAATAAAATCTTTTGAAAAATCCAAATAAAATTTGGGTGTCACAATAGTGTTCGTGGATAAATTTCAGCTCAACAGGCCTATCGGCCTATTAATGGCCCATGGAACAGTTGGGCCTAATTACAGCCCGTGTTGAATCCGGCCTGCTTACAGCCCATCTGATAATGGCCCGTGACACTTTTGGGCCTATGGCCCGCGTGGATACCGGCCTGCTTAAAGCCCATAATTTTATTGGACCAAACAGGCCCGAGATATATTTTGGCCTGTTAACTGCTCGTCCTATTTGGTCCAAACATGGGCCTTAGGTAGTTTCGGCCTGTTTTGGCCCTTGAATTTTTCGGCCCAACGCTGGCCCAATCTAGGTTTTAGCCTGTTAAAAGCCCATGGTATTCTCTGGCCCAGCTGGCTAGAACTTTACTCGGCCTGTTAAAGGCGGGAAACTACAATAGGTTTAGACCTGCTAATGGCCCAAGATGATTATAGGCCCACGTTTTGGCCCATATGAGTAACGGGCCGGCCTGAAGACCGACAACACTGAGATCCACTGAACCTTCCGCCCAAAATTACAGCATACCGACCAAAGAATAAACCTAGACTATACAATAAAGAAATTATGGCATATTACATCCACTGGGAATCAAAGTTCGCTACCGATGATAATAAAGCGAAACGTGACCGCAGATTACATACACTGGGCATCAAAGGTCGCCACCAGTGCATATAAATGCGCCGACAAAAGAATATACAAAACCGAGAGCTTCAGAAGGCACTAGTGAGGGAGTCCTGGACTAAGGGGTACTCGGGCGTCCGACCTGTTATGCATGGGCCGGACTGATGGGCCGTGAAGATACGAAGACCGAAGACTCTACCCGTGTCCGGATGGGACTCTCCTTGGTGTGGAAGGCAAGCTTGGCGACCAAATATGAAGATTCCTTTCTCTGTAACCGACTTTATGTAACCCTAGTTCCCTCCAGTGTCTATATAAACCGGAGGGCTAGGTCCGTAGAGGCCCAACAATCATAATCATAGTCATACATGCTAGACTTCTAGGGTTTTAGCAATTACGATCTCATGGTAGATCAACTCTTGTAATACTCATATTCAACAAGATCAATCAAGCAGGAAGTAGGGTATTACCTCCATAGAGAGGGCCCAAACCTGGGTAAACATCGTGTCCCCTGTCTCCTGTTACCATCGACCTTAGATGCACAGTTCGGGACCCCCTACCTGAGATCCGCCGGTTTTGACACCGACATTGGTGCTTTCATTGAGAGTTCCGCTGTGACGTCGAAGACAGGGTTGATGGCCCGCCTTGTTGTCAAGGATAATATCACCTCCGGAGGAGCCCTGGCTCCGGGCCAAACTCTCGACTCGGCGGCTTTACCATGACCGCCTGTTCGGGCGTTAAGCCGACGATGACCTCTCAAGTCATCGAAAATCGTCTCCGCGTTGACTCCGAATACTCCAAATGGATGAATCTGATGGAGTTGTCGTCTTTAAACGAACTCCTAGATCGCATCGCCGCCTTGGGGCCACCTTGGGGGTCGCTACAGACTATGATCAGATTGGGCTTAAACCTGATCAGAGAGAAATCAAATCTCCACCGATCACCCATCAGATAGCGGTAGTGGAGGAGCAAGACAATAACTCTTCCCCTATATTGAGGACGAACTATGTTCGGATTTCCAATCTCAAGGGGACGGACACCTGTCCGCGGAACGACGCGCCCTGCCCTCTGAACCTAGAATCGAACGACGGGCCTAAAACGCCAGTTGATATCCCGGAGTCCGAACCATTAAGTTCAGAAGATTTACAAACTCCGGATCCCAAATCGGGTCAGGGTTCAGATTTAAAACCACCCACCCACCCAGCTATAAGTGATCTTATGTACATACGACAACAGTCTCATGAAACGGTCCATCACTTTTGGGCCAGATTCCTCCTTGTCAAAGACAAGATTAAAGATTTTCGCGATGAAGACGCGATCTCAGTATTCTGCAACAATTGCACGGACGAAGGAATCCTCAACGCCATCAACCGCCGTCGCGTATTACACTTCGCTGACTTGGCAACCATAGTACAGAAGTACTGCGCAATGGAAAGCGCCTGGAAAACTCAGGCAGCTCGTTGGGAACCACCGGCTTCAATTCAGCCCCTCGTCCGGGCAAAAAGGACGCACCCTCGTGGGGTGCCTGACCCAATAGTAAAGAAATCAAAGCCCATTATGGGGCGCGGAACTGTTCTGGAGGGATGGCTCGACAGGCCATGCAAAATACATACAACACCGGACACCACACCAACCCATAGCCTTAGAGCATGTTGGATACTCCGGCAAGTGGCCAAGAGCGGCGAAGATCTCCTCACCAAAAATACCCCAGAACAACACCCCACGGAAGACGATGACCTCAGAGTATTGACGGTCTTCGAGATTTTTGCTTCAAAAAATCAGCGCAAAAGGGCACTCCGCGACCTTGCCGAAGTCTGCCAAGTCGCAGCAATAAACCCCTGGAACGACACGGCCATAACTTTCAATGCCGATGACGAACCAAAATTCAGGACAATCGTGGATGGCTTCCGGCTCACCAAAGTGCTCATGGACGGCGGCAGCGGACTAAACCTCATCTACGAGGACACACTCATAAAAATGGAAATAGACAGGAGCCGCATTGAGCAAAGTAGCACAACCTTCCGGGGAATCATTCCCAGTCGAAAGGCGCGATGCGCGGGAAAAATCACGCTCGACGTGGTATTCGGCACGCCGGAGAATTATCGGTCCAAAGAGATAACCTTCCAAGTGGCCCCTTTCAACAGCGGATATCACGCCCTACTGGGGCGAGACGCATTCACACGCTTCCAAGCTATACCTCATTACGGGTACATGAAGCTCAAGATGCCCGGGCCCAATGGTACCATCACTCTGGCTAGTGATCCGAACATAGCACTGCGCGCCAAAAATAAAACCGCATCCCTGGCCCTCGAGGCATTGTCTGATGCCCTCGCGGCCGAAGAGCTGACTGCGCTGCGCTCCACTGTGGATAGGGATGACGTAATCCTGGACAAGCGACCCAAATCCACCTCCTTTAAACCAGGAGACGAAATAATCAAATTTCAAGTCCACCCGATGGACCCCAAGAAGACAGCATCCATTGGGGCACAACTCGACCCAACGGTCGATGCATGCTATGAGAGTTCCTGCGCGAGAACTGGGACACATTCACTTGGCACCCCTCTGATATGCCAGGAATCCCACGCAGGTTGGCCGAACACAGCCTTAATATCTTGAAGGGATATAAACCAGTCAAGCAAACATTTTGGCGTTTTTCCGAACCTAAACGACAAGCCACGGGAGAGGAGCTAGCCAAGTTACTGGAGGCCGGATTCTTCAGAGAAATAAAACACCCGGACTGGCTAGCAAACCTGGTGATCTTACCAAAGAAGGATAAATCCTGGTGCCTGTGCGTCGATTTCAAAGACCTCAACAAGGCCTGCCCTAAGGATCCCTTCCACTCCCTCGCATTGATCAGATTATTGATGCGACCGCAGGACACGACTCACTGTGTTTCCTCGATGCGTACTCTGGATACCATCAAATTAAGATGAAGGAGTCCGATCAAGCTGCAACGGCATTCATTACCCCATATGGGCCTTTCTGCTTCAACACTATGTCTTTCGGGCTAAAAACGCTGGCGCCACTTACCAACGCATGATTCAAACATGCTTGGAGAAACAGATCGGCAAGACAGTTGAAGCATATGTGGATGACGTCGTCATCAAAACCAGGCACGTCGAGTCATTGATAGATGATCTATGTCTTACATTCGACAACCTCCGTACATATGACATCAAGCTCAATCCGGAAAAGTGTGTTTTTGGCGTCCCCGCTAGAAAACTGCTGGGCTTCATCATTTCCAATAGAGGAATTGAGGCAAACCCAGCAAAAATCCGAGTTTTGTCACAATTGGCTACGCCAACAGACCTTAAACAGGTCCAAAAACTTGCGGGATGCGTGGCAGCTTTAAGCCGCTTTATCTCTAGATTGGGAGAAAAAGCATTGCCACTCTACCGCCTTCTCCGACGCACCGACCACTTCGAATGGAGGGATGCGGCAACGGCCGGACTGGAGGAAATAAAGGCCCTTTTAGCGAGCAACCCAATCCTGGCCGCGCTGAACGTCGGCGAACCCATGTTATTATACATATCGGCAACACACCAGGTGGTGAGTGCCATGCTCGTTGTCGAGCGAGAGCAGGACGGACACAAGTTCCCACTCCATAAAACGGTATACTATGTATCCACTGTCCTCACACCATGCAAATCCCGGTACCCCCATTACCAAAAAATAGCATACGCGGTCTTCATGGCATCCCGGAAGCTACGACACTACTTTCAAGAGTGCTCAATCACGGTGGCCTCCGAAGTACCACTCAATGACATAATAAACAACCGCGATGCGATAGGCCGGATTGCTAAGTGGGCCATTGAGCTCCTTCCATTCGACATAACATACAAACCGCGCCGGGCCATCAAATCCCAAGTACTGGCTGACTTTGTCGCCGAATGGACAAAGGCCGAACTCCCTAAAGAGTACATCACGTATTCCAACTGGGTTATGTACTTCGATGGTTCCAAGATGCTGGCGGGATTAGGGGCGGGCGTTGTCCTAACATCCCCCACTGGAGACGTAGTTCAGTACATACTCCAAATATTATACACAGACTCCAACAATGCAGCCGAATACGAGGCCTTGTTGCATGGACTTCGGATGGCTGTCTCCATGGGCATACAACGCCTGGAAGTGCGCGGGGACTCAAACCTCGCAATATCTCAAATAAATGGAGATTTTGATGCCAAAGATCCAAAAATGGTAGCTTACCGCAACACCGTTCTTAAAATCTCGGCCCGTTTCGAAGGGCTCGAGTTCCATCATGTGGCTCGAGAAAGTAATCAAGCGGCGGGCACCCTTGCTCGCATCGGCGGCAAGCGCGACCCCGTCCCACCTAACATCTTTCTGGAAATGCTTTTCAAGCCGTCCGTGGTGTGGCAAGGGGAGAGCGACAACAACAGTCTGGACCCAACTATAACATTAGATGCCGAACACACCGATATCATCGGGGGCTCAGCCACCGAAATAACACCGTCGACCCATCTCATAATGGCAGTCATTGCCTGCTACCTCTTGAGCACTGAGTTGGTTTTCCCTTGAAGAGGAAAGGGTGATGCAGCAAAGTAGCGTAAGAATTTCTCTCAGTTTTTGAGAACCAAGGTATCAATCCAATAGGAGGCTACGCGCGAGTCCCTCGCACCTACACAAAACAAATAAATCCTCGCAACCAACGTGATAAGGGGTTGTCAATCCCTACACGGTCACTTACGAGAGTGAGATCTAATAGATATGATAGGATAATATTTTTAGTATTTTTATGATAAAGATGCAAAGTAAAATAAAAGCAAAGTAAAAAGCAAAGGCAATAACTAAGTGTTGGAAGATTAATATGATGAAGATAGACCCGGGGCCCATAGGTTTCACTAGTGGCTTCTCTCAAGAGCATAAGTATTTTACGGTGGGTGAACAAATTACTGTTGAGCAGTTGACAGAATTGAGCATACTTATGAGAATATCTAGGTATGATCATGTATATAGGCATCACCTCCGAGACAAGTAGACCGACTCCTGCCTGCATCTACTACTATTACTCCACACATCGACCGCTATCCAGCATGCATCTAGAGTATTAAGTTCATAAGAACAAAGTAACGCCTTAAGCAAGATGACATGATGTAGAGGGATAAATTCATGCAATATGATAAAAAACCCCATCTTTTTATCCTCGATGGCAACAATACAATACGTGCCTTGCTGCCCCTACTGTTACTAGGAAAGGACATCGCAAGATTGAACCCAAAGCTAAGCACTTCTCCCATTGCAAGAAAGATCAATCTAGTAGGCCAAACCAAACTGATAATTCAAAGATACTTGCAAAGATAACCAATCATACATAAAAGAATTCAGAAGATTCAAATATTGTTCATAGAGAAACTTGATCATAAACCCACAATTCATCGGTCTCAACAAACACACCGCAAAAGAAGATTACATCGAATAGATCTCCACGAGAGAGGGGGAGAACATTGTATTGAGATCCAAAAAGAGAGAAGAAGCTATCTAGCTAATAACTATGGACCCGAAGGTCTGAGGTAAACTACTCACACATCATCGGAGGGGCTATGGTGTTGATGTAGAAGCTCTCCATGATCGATGCCCCCTCCGGCGGAGCTCCGGAACAGGCCCCAAGATGGGATCTCGTGGGTACAGAAGGTTGCGGTGATGGAATTAGGTTTTTGGCTCCGTATCTGATCGTTTGGGGGTACGTAGGTTTATATAGGAGGAAGGAGTACGTCGGTGGAGCAACAGGGGGCCCACGAGGGTGGAGGGCGCGCCTGCGGGGGTATGCGTGCCCCCCTACCTCGTGGCTTCCTCCTTTATTTCTTGACGTAGGGTCCAAGTCTCCTGGATCATGTTCTTCCTAAAAATCACGTTCCCGAAGGTTTCATTCCGTTTGGACTCCGTTTGATATTCCTTTTCTGCGGAACTCTGAAATAGGCAAAAGCAGCAATTCTGGGCTGGGCCTCCGGTTAATAGGTTAGTCCCAAAAATAATATAAAAGTGAATAATAAAGCCCAATAATGTCCAAAACAGAAGATAATATAGCATGGAGCAATCAAAAATTATAGATACATTGGAGACGTATCAAGCATCCCCAAGCTTAATTCCTACTCGTCCTCGAGTAGGTAAATGATAAAAACAGATTTTTTGATGCGGAGTGCTACTTGGCATAATTTCAATGTAATTCTTCTTAATTGTGGTATGAATATTCAGATCCGAAAGATTCAAGACAAAAGTTTAATATTGACATAAAAATAAAATACTTCAAGCATACTAACAAAGCAATTATGTCTTCTCAAAATAACATGGCCAAAGAAAGTTATCCCTACAAAATCATATAGTCTGGCTATGCTCTATCTTCACCACACAAAGTATTTAAATCATGCACAACCCCGATGACAAGCCAAGCAATTGTTTCAAACTTTTGACGTTCTCAAACTTTTTCAATGTTCACGCAATACATGAGCGTGAGCCATGGACATAACACTATATGTGGAATAAAATGGTGGTTGTGGAGAAGACAAAAAGGGAGAAGATAGTCTCACATCAACTAGGCGTATCAACGGGCTATGGAGATGCCCATCAATAGATATCAATGTGAGTGAGTAGGGATTGCCATGCAACGGATGCACTAGAGCTATAAGTATATGAAAGCTCAACAAAAGAAACTAAGTGGGTGTGCATCCAACTCGCTTGCTCACGAAGACCTAGGGCATTTTGAGGAAGCCCATCATTGGAATATACAAGCCAAGTTCTATAATGAAAAATTCCCACTAGTATAAGGAAGTGACAAAATGAGAGACTCTCTATCATGAAGATCATGGTGCTACTTTGAAGCACAAGTGTGGTAAAAGGATAGTAACATTGTCCCTTCTCTCTTTTTCACTCATTTTCTTTATTTTGGGCCTTTTTTTTTCGTCCGGAGTCTTCATCCCGACTTGTGGGGGAATCATAGTCTCCATCATCCTTTCCTCACTTGGGACAATGCTCTAAAAATGATGATCATCACACTTTTATTTACTTACAACTCAAAAATTACAACTCAATACTTAGAACAAAATATGAATCTATGTGAATGCCTCCGGCGGTGTACCGGGATATGCAATGAATCAAGAGTGACATGTATGAAAGAATTATGAATGGTGGCTTTGCCACAAATACAATGTCAACTACATGATCATGCAAAGCAATATGACAATGATGGAGCGTGTCATAATAATTGGAACAGTGGTAAGTTGCATGGCAATATATCTCGGAATGGCTATGGAAATGCCATTATAGGTAGGTATGGTGGCTGTTTTGAGGAAGGTTTATGGTGGGTGTATGATACCGGCGAAAAGTGCGCGGTATTAGAGAGGCTAGCAATGGTGGAAGGAAGAAAAGTGCGTATAATCCATGGACTCAATATTAGTCATAAAAAACTCATATACTTATTGCAAAAATCTACATGTTATCAAAGCAAAGTATTACGCACATGCTCCTAAGGGGATAGATTGGTAGGAAAAGACCATCGCTCGTCCCCGACCGCCACTCATAAGGAAGACAATCAATAAATAAATTATGCTCCGACTTCATCCCATAACTGTTCACCATACGTGCATGCTACGGGAATCACAAACTTTAACACAAGTATCTCTCAAATTCACAACTACTCAACTAGCATGACTCTAATATCACCATCTTTATATCTCAAAACAATTATCAAGCATCAAACTTTTCTTAGTATTCAACACACTCATAAGAAAAGTTTTTACTAATCTTGAATACCTAGCATATTAGGATTATTTAAGCAAATTACCATGCTATTTAAGACTCTCAAAATAATCTAAGTGAAGCATGAAAGATCAATAGTTTCTATAAAACAAATCCACCACCGTGCTCTAAAAGATATAAGTGAAGTACTAGAGCAAAACTATATAACTCAAAAGATATAAGTGAAGCACATAGAGTATTCTAATAATTTCTGAATCATGTGTGTCTCTCTCAAAAGGTGTGTACAGAAAGAATGATTGTGGTAAACTAAAAAGCAAAGACTCAAATCATACAAGACACTCCAAGCAAAACACATATCATGTGGTGAATAAAAATATAGCTCCAAGTAAAGTTACCGATGGAAGTGGACAAAAGAGGGGATGCCTTCCGGGGCATCCCCAAGCTTTAGCTTTTAGGGTCCTTAGATTATCTTGGGGGTGCCATGGGCATCCCCAAGCTTAGGGTCTTGCCACTCCTTGTTCCATAATCCATCAAATCTTTCACCCAAAACTTGAAAACTTCACAACACAAAACTTAACAAAAAATCTCGTGAGCTCCGTTAGCGAAAGAAAACAAAAGACCACTTCAAGGTACTGTAATGAACTAATTCTTTATTTATATTGGTGTTAAACCTACTGTATTCCAACCTATCTATGGTTTATAAACTCTTTTACTAGCCATAGATTCATCAAAATAAGCAAACAACACACGAAAAACAGAATCTGTCAAAAACAGAACAGTCTGTAGTAATCTGTAACTAACGCAAACTTATGGAACTCCAAAAAATCAGCCAAAATGGGAAGACCTAGACAATTTTTTTATTGATCAGCAGCAATTGGAATCAATATTTGATCACATTCTGGTGATTTTTAACAATTATTTTCGTGAACAGAAAGTTTCTGGAAATTTCTGCAAGATCAAATAACTATCATCCAAGAAGATCCTATAGGTTTAACTTGGCACAAACACTAATTAAAACATAAAAACACATCTAACCAGAGGCTAGATCAAATATTTATTCCGAAACAGAAGCAAAAAGCAAAAAAAACTAAAAATATAATTGGGTTGCCTCCCAACAAGCGCTATCGTTTAACGCCCCTAGCTAGGCATAAAAGCAAGGATAGATCTAGGTAGTGCCACAGTAATAGGATAGATCAGTGAAACTCATTTCATACTCTCTATGTTCGGCAGAAAGTTTTCTTTGAGGCAAGCAAAAGTAATCAAAAGGGCTAAATTTAATGGGACAAAATTCCCCAAGATCAATTTTAGGAGGTATAGGTTCCTCCTTTGGCCCTTCGTATTGCACAACCAATTCATCATTATAAGCATTCTTTTGACAGAACTTTGTGAGCCTATACTCGAGAGAATATCCTAGCTCATTATTTCGAATAGCCAAATCATCATTAAGTTCAGAAATTCTATCAACTAGAACATTGGTAGGGACCTTTTTTCTAAGGTTTTGATTGAAAGCAACATAGTCTAGAGATTGAAAACGCATTATTTCTTCTTGAGCAAAGAGGATAGCCTCTATGGGAGGACGGCCAGCGTCCACCCTATAATGCGCAAATATTTCTTTGGCCTCTTTTATTATAAATCTGAATTCGTGAGCCAAAAAGATAGTAGCGGCACGCTTAACAGAAGAACGCTCTATATTAGAAAATTCTAGGAAAATCCTTTGTATACAAGGGTGCATGTGCATAAATTGCCTTTCAAGTTCAACTATAAGCATGGCAATAGCGTCCGCAAGACTACTAGTTCTATGAAGAATAGAACCGCCCATAGAAGGCAAAGCACCAGCACAAGTAAAGAAATCTTGAATAACCCCTTTTCCATAAATATTACCACTACCAGTTCGAATTTTTTTGTATGCAAGGTAGGGGGTTCTTCAGCAGGAGCATCAGAATTTTCCATGATATTATTATTGTCCATATAGGCAATAATTTCCCCAATTTCAGACATAATGACAGAAAGAGCGAGGGGCAAAAAGAAGAAGGCGAACGGAAAAGAGAGGGCGAATAAAACGGCAAGGGTGAAGTGGGGGAGAGGAAAACGAGAGGCAAATGGAAAATAATGCAATGCGGGAGATAAGGGTTTGTGATGGGTACTTGGTATGTTGAATTTTGCGTAGACCTCCCCGGCAACGGTGCCAGAAATCCTTCTTGCTACCACTTGAGCACTGCATTGGTTTTCCCTTGAAGAGGAAAGGGTGATGCAGCAAAGTAGCGTAAGTATTTCCCTCAGTTTTTGAGAACCAAGGTATCAATCCAGTAGGAGGCCACGCGCGAGTCCCGCGCACCTACACAAAACAAATAAATCCTCGCAACCAACGGGATAAGGGGTTGTCAATCCCTACACGGTCACTTACGAGAGTGAGATCTGATAGATATGATAGGATAATATTTTTGGTATTTTTATGATAAAGATGCAAAGTAAAAAGCAAAGGAAATAACTAAGTGTTGGAAGATTAATATGATGAAGATAGACCCGGGGGCCATAGGTTTCACAAGTGTCTTCTCTCAAGAGCATAAGTATTTTATGGTGGGTGAACAAATTACTGTTGAGCAATTGACAGTATTGAGCATAGTTATGAGAATATCAAGGTATGATCATGTATATAGGCATCACGTCCGAGACAAGTAGACCGACTCCTACCTGCATCTACTACTATTACTCCACACATCGACCACTATCCAGCATGCATCTAGAGTATTAAGTTCATAAGAACAAAGTAACGCCTTAAGCACGATGACATGATGTAGAGGGATAAATTCATGCAATATGATAAAAACCCCATCTTGTTATCCTCGATGGCAACAATACAATACGTGCCTTGCTGCCCCTACTGTCACTGGGAAAGGACACCACAAGATTGAACCCAAAGCTAAGCACTTCTCCCATGGCAAGAAAGATCAATCTAGTAGGCCAAACCAAACTGATAATTCGAAGAGACTTGCAAAGATAACCAATCATACATAAAAGAATTCAGAAGATTCAAATATTGTTCATAGATAAACTTGATCATAAACCCACAATTCATCGGTCTCAACAAACACACCGCAAAAGAAGATTACATCGAATAGATCTCCACGAGAGAGGGGGAGAACATTGTATTGAGATCCAAAAAGAGAGAAGAAGCCATCTAGCTAATAACTATGGACCCGAAGGTCCGAGGTAAACTACTCACACATCATCGGAGGGGCTATGGTGTTGATGTAGAAGCTCTCCATGATCGATGCCCCCTCCGGCGGAGCTCCGGAACAGGCCCCAAGATGGGATCTCGTGGGTACAGAAGGTTGCGGTGATGGAATTAGGTTTTTGGCTCCGTATCTGATCGTTTGGGGGTATGTAGGTTTATATAGGAGGAAGGAGTACGTCGGTGGAGCAACAGGGGGCCCACGAGGGTGGAGGGCGCGCCTGGGGGGAGGGGTAGGCGCGCCCCCTACCTCGTGTCTTCCTCCTTTATTTCTTGACGTAGGGTCCAAGTCTCCTGGATCATGTTCGTTCTGAAAATCACGTTCCCGAAGGTTTCATTCCGTTTGGACTTCGTTTGATATTCTTTTTCTGCGAAACTCTGAAATAGGCAAAAAACAACAATTCTGGGTTGGGCCTCCGGTTAATAGGTTAGTCCCAAAAATAATATAAAATTGAATAAGAAAGCCCAATAATGTCCAAAATAGAAGATAATATAGCATGGAGCAATCAAAAATTATAGATACGTTGGAGACGTATCATTCCCCATGGACCGAACCCTTCTTGGCCTACCTTAATAGGTGAGAACTCCCTGAGGATCAGAGTGAGGCTCGCCGCATTGTCCGGCGCTCTAAAGCCTACAAAGTCCACGAAGGGGAACCCTACAAGAAAAGCGCTACCGGAGTACTCCAAAGATGTATCTCCGAGGAAGAGGGGCGGGAGCTCTTGGCTGAAATTCATGCTGGTCTCGGTGTCACCACGCCGTGGCTCGGGCCCTTATAAGCAAGGCCTTCTATACAGGTTTCTATTGGCCGACGAGCCGAACAGACACACAGGACCTTGTCCAACGTTGCATTAGATGCCAGCTTTTCGCCAACCAGAGCCATATGCCACCCACCGCTCTACAAACAATCCCCATCACTTGGCCTTTCGCGGTCTGGGGGCTTGATATGGTTGGACCCCTTAAAGGAGGAAGCCTAAGATAAAATATCTGCTGGTCATGGTGGATAAATTCACTAAGTGGATAGAGGCCAAACCAGTTTAAACGGCCGAGTCCGGACCAGTGATAGACTTTATATCCGGCTTTGTACACTGTTATGGTGTCCCACACAGCATCATCACCGATAACGGCTCTAATTTCACAGCCGATGAGGTAAAAAACTGCTGCGCCAATCTGGGCATTAAGCTCGATTACGCCTCCGTCTATCACCCGCAAACAAACGGTCAAGTCGAACGAGCAAATGCTCTTATTATGAGAGGCATCAAGCCTAGACTGGTGCAGTCTCTGAAAGAATCAGACAAGCACTGGTTTGAGGAGCTCGACTCCGTACTCTGGGGGCTGCGGACCACGCCCAATCGCACTACCAGATATACACCCTTCTTCATGGTGTACGGCGCAGAGGTTGTGTTACCCTGCGACATTATTCATGACTCACCTCGAGTGCACATGTACGAAGAGAGAGAGGCCGAGCTTGATCGGTAGGACAACTTAGATGCCCTGGAGGAGGAGCGCGGCGTTGCAAAAGCCCGTTCCGCATTCTATAAACAGCAGGCTCGCAGGTACCAAAGCAGAGAAGTGTGGGCCAAGACTTATAATGTTGGCGAACTTGTTCTACGCCTTCCCGAGAAGAAAAAGGACAAACTCAAGCCCAAGTGGGAGGATTCCTTCATCATTGACGAAGTTCTCACCGGAGGAGCGTGATACGTCTCCAACATATCTATAATTTATGAAGTATTCATGCTATTATATATTCTGTTTTGGACATTTAATGGGCTTTATTATACACTTTTATATTATTTTTTGGGACTAACCTATTAACCGGAGGCCCAGCCCAAATTGCTGTTTTCTTGCCTATTTCAGTGTTTCGAAGAAACCGAATATCAAACGGAAAGAAACCTTCGGGAGAGTTATTTTTGGAACGGAAGCAATCCAGGAGACTTGGAGTAGACGTTAGGGAAGCTTAGAGGAAGCCACGAGGCAGGGAGGCGCGCCCTACCCCCCTGGGCGCGCCCTCCACCCTCGTGGGCTCCCCTGACCGACTTCTTTCGCCTATATATATATCCATATACCCTAAAAACATCGGGGAACACAATAGATCGGGAGTTCCGCCGCCGCAAGCCTCTGTAGCCACGAAAAACCAATTGGGACCCTGTTCCGGCACCCTGTCGGAGGGGGATCCCTCACCGGTGGCCATCTTCATCATCCCAGCACTCTCCATGACAAGGAGGGAGTAGTTCACCCTCGGGGCTGAGGGTATGTACCAGTAGCTATGTGTTTGATCTCTCTCTCTCTCTCTCTCGTGTTCTTGATTCGGCACGATCTTGGTGTATCGCTAGCTTTGCTATTATAGTTGGATCATATGATGTTCCCCCTCTACTCTCTTGTAATGGATTGAGTTTTCCCTTTGAAGTTATCTTATCGGATTGAGTCTTTAAGGATTTGAGAACAGTTGATGTATGTCTTGCATGTGCTTATCTATGGTGACAATGGGATATTCACGTGATCTACTTGATGTATGTTTTGGTGATCGACTTGCGGGTTCAGTGACCTTGTGAACTTATGCATAGGGGTTGGCACACGTTTTCATCTTGACTCTCCGGTAGAAACTTTGGGGCACTCTTTGAAGTACTTTGTGTTGGTTTGAATAGATGAATCTGAGATTGTGTGATGCATATCGTATAATCATACCCACGGATACTTGAGGTGACATTGGAGTATCTAGGTGACATTAGGGTTTTGGTTGATTTGTGTCTTAAGGTGTTATTCTAGTATGAACTCTATGATAGATCGAATGGAAAGAATAACTTCGTGTTATTTTACTATGGACTCTTGTATAGATCGATCCGAAAGAATTACTTTGAGGTGGTTTCATACCCTACAATAATCTCTTCGTTTGTTCTCCGCTATTAGTGACTTTGGAGTGACTCTTTGTTGCATTAAGTACTAGAAGAAAAATGCATTAGAATGTTTGGCACTAAATATTTGAATGATGAGCATGATTGCAATGTTGTTAGTATGAAATCCTTGAATATCCATGATGCTAATGATATGCAAAGCCACAAGCTTGGGGAAGCTATGTTTGATGAAGATGATATTTTTTGTCCCCCAAGTTTTGATGAGCAAATTTATTATGATAAAAGCATGCCTCCTATTTATGATGATTATAATATTTATGAAAGTGGATTTGGAGAGGTCATGACTTTATTTAGTGATGATTCCACTATCTTGGAAGAGGTTTCAATTGATTATGATGAGAACTAAGTTGCTACTTATGATGATTATTGTGATGAAACTTATGCTACAAAAATTAGTGATGATTATATTTATAAAACTTGTCATGATTATTATTACCCTTTTTTGAACATTACTCTATTAATACAGAAACAATTTATAGAATTCGAGTTTCTTATGATACTCCCACTATTCCGAATGAGAAGAATTTTGCTTATGTGGAGAGTAATAAAATTTCTATGCTTATGGATCATGAAAAGAATGCTTTATGTGATGGTCATATTGTTGAATTCATTCATGATCCTACTGAAAATTATTATGAGGGAGGAATATATGCTTGTAAGAATTGCAATAATATCAAGTTTCCTCTCTATGTGCTTAAAGTTTTGAAGTTATGCTTGTTTTTCCTTCCTATGCTAGTTGATTATTGTTCCCATAAGTTGTTTGCTCACAAAATCCCTATGCATAGGAAGTGGGTTAGACTTAAATGTGCTAGTCATATTCTTGATGATGCTCTCTTTATGTTTTAATTCTTATCTTTTATGTGAGCATCATTGAAAACATCATGCCTAGCTAGGGGCGTTAAACGTTAGCGCTTGTTGGGAGGCAACCCAACTTTATTTTTGTTCTTTGCTTTTTGTTTCTGTTTAGTGATAAATAATCCATCTAGCCTCTGGTTAGATGTGTTTTCATGTTTTAAATTAGTGTTTGTGCAAAGTAGAACCTTTGGGAAGACTTGGGTGAAGTCTTTATGATCTTGCTGTAAAAAACAGAAACTTTAGCGCTCACGAGATTAGCTGCCATTTTTTACTGGAGAGTGCTATTGTCAGGACCCCGATTCTAAATTACACCGATCTAGCATGTAACACATAATATCACTTTGCGGCCTCACGCAAGGTATTCCCACGGGTGCCACCTTACCTGGCCCGGCACCGTTTGCACCTTTTGGCTCACGTATATGATAGTGTCGCTAGCATCCATATGATAGAGAACCCGGGCCGACATGACTAGTCGTGAACCCAAAGTGGCACTAACTTATAGGGACAGGCATACATGACCCAGCATCGAACGTGTCGGTCATCAGCCAGTGATTCCGGGCTGTAGCAAATGGGCTAGCAGGACTCCGGTAAACCGGGCTGTAGCAGGCTAGCAGGACTCCGGTATACACTGCGTGACATTTCCCCGAAGGGACAGACACAGGATCGAAGTAGGACACATGCCGGCCAGTCTAAGTGTTCCCGAGCAGTAGCAACTGGGCTAACAGGACTCCGGTAAACCGGGCTATAGCAGGCTACCATGGCTCAGTGGAAGCACTAGACTACATTTCCCCATAAGAGAGGCTACCAAGGATAGACAACTAGGTTGTCGGATCCCACACATACCAAGCATTTCAAATCATACACACAATATGCTCGATATGTGTAAGGACAACATGGCATCACAACAAAACTCTATGACTCAAAGTATTTAATCATAAGGCTCTGAAGAGCCAAGTATTACAAACATGGGTCTCATGACCCAACATACAGAGCATACAAGCAACAAGCACATGCGGAAGCTTAACTTGTCTGAGTACAAACAACTACAAATGAAAAAGGCTAAGAAGCCTGACTATCTACAAGATCCTGCTGAGGGCACAAGATCGTAGCTGAGGTAACAAGCTAAACGTCGAAGTCCACGCGGAACTAATAGCGAGACTGAAGTCTCTCTGCAAAATATAAAATAGGCAAACGTGAGTACAAATGTACCCAGCAAGACTTACATCAGAACTAACTACATATGCATCGGTATCAACAAAGGGGGGTGGTGGAGTTTAACTGCAGCAAGCCAGCTTTGACTCGGTGGCTATCCTAAACTACAACTGCAAGCAACTCTTTTGAGGTGGCGCACACGAGTCCGCATATTCACCATAACAATACACCACTATGGATCCGCTCCCGTCTCCCTACGAGAAGGCCATCCATAGCACTCACGCTTATCTTGCGCATTAGAGTATCCACTTTCACTTGTCTATGAACTGTACATGCAACCCAGAAGTCCTTTTCCGCGGACACGGCTATTCGAATAGATGATGTTAACCCTGCAGGGGTGTACTTTTCACACACGCTCTCACCACTTACCACCATGTACACGTCGTGTATCTCGGCAACCTTCAAGCGGAAGCCTGGCGAGGGAGTCGGCCACGACCTGACTAACCACACAAGTGTCTAGTCCAGGTTTATCGCCTATTCGGGTTCCATCCGCAAGGAGATCCGGCCGGGGTGTCGCTCACGGCCCCAAACAATGTGTGCAGGGTTCCCAAGCCCACCTTGACGGATGGATCTAGCTTGGTACACCGTGCCATGATGCCTAGTCTGTCCCAAGCCCACCTGTACCGGGTGCCACTTGGTAGACTACTAACACAACCTACAAACACCAGAAACTAGTTGCAACTCCTGGACAAAGATCAGGTTGATTAATAAGTCGAGAGAGCTTGGAGTGCCCAGAGCCCAATGCGTGGTAGTAACTGTATCATGGACCACAAACACAGATCTCAGTTCCTGAGGACGGTTTCAATGAGACAACCCACCATGTACTCCTACATGGCCTCTCACCGCTACCTTTACCAAATCGTGTTCACACACTTAGCTCTCAACAGTAGGACATGTTCACAACTCTCCAATTCATCCCCGATGAATCAGACCTGACACAACTCCTAGCAATAGCAGGCATGACAAACAAGCATGAATGAGTAGGCACATCAGGGCTCAAACAACTCCTACTCATGCTAGTGGGTTTCATCTATTTACTGTGGCAATGACAGGTCATGTAGAGGAAAGGGGTTCAGCTACCGCAGCATGTAACAGTTGAAGCGTTGTTGTCCTAATGCAGTAAAAGAGAGCAGGAGCGAGAGATTGGGATTGTATCGGAATGAACAAGGGGGTCTTGCTTGCCTTGAACTTCTGAATATAGTATAGCTCTTCATCGGTGTCATCGATCACGTCGTCGGAAACATCGTCTACTAAGAGGGAACAACCACCGGCAAACACAAAAGGAACCACAATCAATGCGATGCACATTCATATGAATGATATGTCATATTAAAGTACTGAATTCACCTAGTGCAACAGTTAGTCATATTCATTGAAGTGGAATCAAATCTATAGCAAATTCCAACTCCAAAACTAATTACCATTTATTCCATAATCATGAATTGTCCTATTAAGTGAGGTTAACTTGTTCAAATATGCATGAAAATTCCCTATTCAGATTCTTTGGATTTTTCTGATCATTTTACATATATAAATCTTTTCAATCTGAGTTACAGATTATTTACTATGAATTTTAGAAGTTTAGGGTAAATTCTGAAATTCCTGGTTATTTCGAATTAGAATAAATCCAGAAAAGGATTTACTGCGTTAGCCTGGCGTCAGCGGTCAACTGACCCGGTCCAGGTCAAACCTGACCAGGGGGGCCCACTGGTCAGTGTCACGATGCTAGTTATGGTCGCTGACGTGTGGGTCCAGTCCACGGCCATGTCAGCGGGGTCAAACTCCGCCGGTCAAAGCGGTCAACCCGCCGGCCTTTAGCCGCCGGCGACGACAACCGCGGCGGAGGGGCTCGGGAACATGCTGTAATCCACGGAATTGAGTGCCGTTTGGACCTACGGCTAGCTGGGGGCAGCGCGCATCCATTGGTGGTAGTGGGAGTTGCTGTGGTGGCCGGGAATGGCGCCGGCGTCGAGCAAGGCGGCGGTCGGAGCACGGCTCTGTTCGGGCACAGGGCTGCGGCTCACAAGCGGGCGAGCTAAGCGGCTAGGCAACAACTACAGAGCACAGGGAGTAAGCCGACGCGCTCAGACACGTCGGGCGCAAGTTCTAGTGACGACGGCGATGAACGCGGCGGCGAGAGGCTTCGGCCATGGAGGGAACAGCGGCTAGGGGATGCAATCGATGGTGGGAAGAGGGGGAGAATGGGGAGGAGCTCACAGCGAGGTCGTCGGTGATCTCAGCGCGCTCGGGGACGGCTTGGAGACGACGGAACGTCGGTGGCGATCTCCGGCGGCAGAGAAGGAAGATGACGAGGTAGCCGGTGATGCGGGGCGCCTAGCTTCGCGTGGCTCTTCGTAGATGATGAAGACGACGCTGCGGTTCTTCTGGGCGGGTCGGCAAGGCGAGGGAGGGCCAGTGGCCGCGGTGGCAGTGGACGGCGGCGACGAGCTCCGCTCGGTGGCTGTGTGCGAGAAACAGAGGAGGGGAGAGAGGACGGGAGTGAGCGGGTTGTGTTCGGGGACGGGCGTGGCGAGGCACAGGCAGGCAGGGTGGAGGTGGTCGGGCGTGTGCCCGCGCGCGGTGGCCACACGCCTCGCGTCCTTCTGGCGCGAGGTGGGAGACGACTGGCAGCGGTGGTGGGTTGGGCCAGCTCCTGGGCTGCACAGTGCTGGGCCTCTGGGCTGTAGGTAAGCGCCAGTTAAGCTTTCCTCTCTCTCTTTTATTCTGTTTGTTTCTGTTTTCTATTTTGTTTGAAGTTTGTTTTGAGTTTGGTTTTCAAACCAAACCAATTTTTATGCTTCTGAAAATTATTATGTGGACTTAGGAAACTAGTTCAGAGCCACATGCAAACTTTCAAAATTATTGGGCTTATATCTATTTTATAGTAAATATAAACCCAATTCAAATAGCTAGTGAATTAATTCAAAGGCCCAAGAATAATTATTTCTATGATTCCAAAAATATTGGTTTGAGTTTTAGCTCTTGCCAATATTTTCAGAGATTAGCAGGAACATTTTGTTGGGCTCATTTTAAAATATTTTAATGTTGATCATGTTTTAAAAGATTTCTGAGGCTTGAGATTTCCCTCAATTCAATTTCCTTGAATTTAAGATGATGCATGGATGCATATGCAATGACAAGCAAAGGCCAAAGCTAGGGCTGTGACAACTCACCCCCACTAAACAAGAATCTCGTCCCGAGATTCAAGACGTGAGGTAAGAAGACAGAGGGGACACAAAGCTAATAACACGATCTTCATGGTCCAACTGCCCTTCTTGGAGATGTTGATCCGCTACATCATATTGATTATGACATCCTTTCCTTTGAGAACTTCATCCAACATGGCGACAAGAGAGCAAGACAACCTCACAAGAATGGATCATCGATCTTAATGAACACAAGATCAACTCACGGAATGAGACATAGAAACATTCCTTGAGCTGAGACGCAAAACACACATCAGAGATGATGGATGAGAAACATATGACAAAGGTTCAAATTGGTAGGCAACAATTCGACGCTTAAATAGATGGTTAGGGGGGTTTCAAAGTAGCGAGGAGTTAAGTTGCCCATGATACCATAACGGGACACCTCGGGGAAGGTGACTCGTAGAATTATTCCCTTAAGTGGCAAAAAGAATTACTTTTGATACAGAGATCATTGAAACTCTCTATACCAGCCTAAGGAAAATCACAATTGATCATTTGAATGAATTCGAAAGAATGGCATACTCAGTTTGGAGAGGAAACTAGAGTTATAGGACAACTCGGCAACGGAAGGCACATTCCAATTGATACCGAGGATATAACCCAATGACTGAGCATGCTCTCAAGAACTTGAGCATTTTCGTATTCATCAAGGTTTTACCAACATCCGTGCTGAGGATCCTGGCAACACATCATACTACCATGATAAAGGGTGATGGAGGATGCAGATGCAAAGGAGGACATCACTTTCTTAGATTTTTCCTTAGCAATGCCAAAGAAGAAAATCTGGATGATCGACCGAGAGACATTTAGCACTCCGCTTCTAATGTTCTCCTTGATGTACAAGGTACCACGGTCAATGCTTAAAAGCATCAACATGGACATCAAGTAAAGGTCGGACTTCGGGAGCACAAAAATCCATAAGGAATAACTTGTGGAATAAGTGATATGAAATCCTCATGGGGAAGATGGTCGAATTGCTCGTTCAAGATACTACAATAATAGATCTTCCGGCTAGGTGTGTCGGCCAGAACATCAACCTCGTCGGGACCTACATCATAGATCTTGGAAATGTTCCAGCCATCATATCTGCCCGAGATTCAGATCTGGCTGGTAACAGGATTTTTCAGACAACATGTCTAGAAAAGAAAGGTTGCAACACAAGTCGACGAGATAACGTTGCAGGACTCTCGGGAGATGAACTACGATAGCAAGCTCCAAAACATGAGCTGGTTCTGCTACACACATGTGAACATGTCGTCCAAGACAAGCATGACCACAGACTAGTCTTACAATAAAACACTACCAAAGTTCAGGTGAAGAACCATCATCGAGGATATCGAAGTCCTTACACAAGTCTGTATTAGCTCTTAGGAAGGAACTTCTTCTCCTTGAACAAATCAATCAGTGGCTTGGTGTGCTAGGGAATACATATGGAGTGGAGGTAATTAATCTACCAAACCATAGAATACTTCGCACGTATGCATGACTGATTTGGGATGATTCCAGAGGAAACAAAACAAACCTTTCTCAAATTCATGGCGGCAACTTACACCTAATGCACGTGAACTTGGAAAAAGTCACTTCTTTCACCAAAACATATACTTCATGAACGGGAGATGAAGAAATGCTTACAAAAGTTTCCAACACTAACTTAGATGTTCAACATGAATCATGGACAAGATGAAATGTTGATGATGAGCTCAACAACAATCATCGAGATTTCCATGAAGATGGAATTCCACAACTATGTGAACAAGGTTATAGCATTGGTCAGACCCAAAAGATATAATGATGTATGCTCGAGGAAACAACCACGAGTAAGACAACATTACGAATATCGTCGGTTCTGATTTGATTTGAGGATATCCCATACTCGAATCAAAGATTGGATAAGATGATAGGTCCATTAACTGATCACGAGGGTCAATCGATGAAAATACCATCTTTCTTCAACACACATACAGGATATCCCCTAAAATGAACTAAGTCGGATAAAGCTTTTATCTTCCAACTCTCCAAGTTATTGTTCAGCTTAACCAACCAGTTCTGGGTATCCAACTCAGATTCTTGGAGAAGGGGTGGTTACAATAAACCAACTTGATCACGAACTCAACATAGCGGTCAGGTGACAACTTGGTAACACTTCCGAGAAGACATTCGGAAAATCACGAACCACCGATATGTTACTAAACTCAAGATCATTCTTGCTTTTCAGGGCAAGACAATGGGACCAAGAGAGTGATGGATTGCCACAATCCTATCTCATTTATCGAGGAGTGCACCAGGGAAAAAGGGCTAGGTAGCACGATCAATCTTAGAATGATGGTTTAGTAACCAACACACTAAGAATGGAATTATCGTCCATTAAGTGCCAAGCAACATAGTTGCTAGGGGTATTGATTTCACACATCACGATTCACTTGTCGGCATTCCGGTTACAATAACACGGAAACCGAGGAATGAACAATGATGGCAGGAAATATCACTGCGTCAAGAATTCACAAGGGGTGGTGCAATTCTCATGACATTCTTGACAAGATGGTAATACTTCAGGGTAGAACAGAATCAAAGGCCGGGTTGGCATTTGATTTGCGGATTACAACTGCTTTGACCCAATGCTGGAGATGGATAAGGTACTGGAGTTTGTTTCTCCTAGTCATTCCGGAATAGAATGGCTTGATAGACCACAAGAATATGAGATATTGATGAGCATGAGTGCATGACATGCTCTTTACTATCAAATGATAGACGGAGATCAGGATACAACTAGAGAGAGGGGCAACTCAAGGAACATATATCTTTCTGAGTTGTGGATGCATAGATTAATATGTCGAACCAAGTTCAACAGGTTTCTTCCAGATAACCCATGCAGAAAGGTAGAACTGGCAGAATCACAATTATGAATGGAGAACTCCTCAAGAGTACTCTGATTGTGCGCTTTTGGTTCAAAGAACTTCTGCCTTAATGGTTCATGGTACCTGGAAGAAGGAAATACCACGAACCTCGAAGACTATTACAAAGGTTACTAATATCCTAAAGGAACTAGCGAACACTATGAACACGAGGTAAGTAGAGTGAATCTTGGATCAAGAACCCAGGAGTAGAATACCTACTACTAAATGGAATCACGGGATGCTTTCGAGAATAATGGGCAGAATCATCACACTAGGAATATAAAGCATGGCTAGATTACTAGATGACCCTCTAAGACACCTATGGTCATAATAATAGTTCCAACATATATGTCGAGGCAACATAGTACCTCAATAGACCGATTAGTGTGCTTAATCTGGCCCAAAAGGACATCGGGAACTGGGTGGGAGGATTTGCAAATGCATCAGACTATTTAGAAACCTGGGATGACTCGGACATCATAACGGCTGTAAATGCTCAGAAAGATTTAAGACATCCTGCAGAATAGTGGCATAACCACTCAACAACATCATATCAAGGTTTCAAGATCAACGGTTTACATACGGAAGTAGTAGAAACTAACTGAGACTTGAATCCAACATTCCTATAAGTCTACGGATTAGTAACACGTGATCCTGGTAGAAAGAAGAGAAGCCTAGTTCTTAATCCCCGTAGAAGAGAAGAGATAGACTCGGATCAGAAGGACATGAGGTAAAGGAGTAAAAAGAGCCCTACGTTCCCTTCCACAATCAATTCCCTTATATAACTAAAGCATTTCTAGACTCAACTTCGACCAGTTTGGCTTGGTAATCCTACAGGCAGTCAGGCTCTGATACCAAAGCTGTCAGGACCCCGATTCTAAGTCACACCGATCTAGCATGTAACACATCATATTACTTTGCGGCCTCACGCACGGTATTCCCACGAGTGCCACCTTACCTGGCCCAGGACCGTTTGTGCCTTTTGGCTCACGTATCTGATAGTGTCGCTAGCATCCATATGATAGAGAATCCGGGCCGACATGACTAGTCGTGAACCCAAAGTGGCACTAACTTACAGGGACATGCATACATGACCCAGCATCGAACGTGTCGGTCATCAGCGAGTGATTCTGGGCTGTAGCAACTGGGCTAGCAGGACTCCGGTAAACCGGGCTGTAGCAGGCTAGCAGGACTCCGGTATACAATGCGTGACATTTCCCCGAAGGGACAGACACAGGATCTAACTAGGACACATGCCGGCCAGTCTAAGTGTTTCGGAGCAGTAGCAACTGGGCTAACAGGACTCCGGTAAACCGGGCTGTAGCAGGCTACCATGGCTCAGTGGAAGCACTAGACTACATTTCCCCATAAGAGAGGCTACCAAGGATGGACAACTAGGTTGTCGGATCCCACACATACCAAGCATTTCAAATCATACACACAATATGCTCGATATGTGTAAGTACAACATGGCATCACAACAAAACTCTATGACTCAAAGTATTTAATCATAAGGCTCTGAAGAGCCAAGTATTACAAACATGGGTCTCATGACCCAACATACAGAGCATACAAGCAACAAGCACATGCGGAAGCTTAACTTGTCTGAGTACAGACAACTACAAATGAAAAAGGCTGAGAAGCCTGACTATCTACAAGATCCTGCTAAGGGCACAAGATCGTAGCTGAGGTAACAAGCTAAACGTCGAAGTCCACGCGGAACAACTAATAACGAGACTGAAGTCTCTCTGCAAAACATAAAATAGGCAAACGTGAGTACAAATGTACCCAGCAAGACTTACATCAGAACTAACTACATATGCATCGGTATCAACAAAGGGGGGTGGTGGAGTTTAACTGCAGCAAGCCAGCTTTGACTCGGTGGCTATCCTAAACTACGACTGCAAGCAACTCTTTTGAGGTGGCGCACACAAGTCCACATATTCACCATAAGAATACACCACTATGGATCCGCTCCCGTCTCCCCATGAGAAGGCCATCCATAACACTCACGCTTATCTTGCGCATTTTAGAGTATCCACTTTCACTTGTCTATGAACTGTACAGGCAACCCAGAAGTCCTTTTCCGCGGACACGGCTATTCGAATAGATGATGTTAACCCTGCAGGGGTGTACTTATTCACACACGCTCTCGCCACTTACCATCATGTACACATCGTGTATCTCGGCAACCTTCAAGAGGAAGCCTGGCGAGGGAGTCGGCCACGACCTGACTAACCACACAAGTCTCTAGTCCAGGTTTATCTCCTATTCGGGTTCCATCCGCAAGGAGATCCGGCCGGGGTGTCGCTCACGGCCCCAAACGATGTGTGCGGGGTTCCCAAGCCCACCTTGACGGATGGATCAATGCTTGGTACACCGTGCCACGGTGCCTAGTCTGTCCCAAGCCCACCTGTACCAGGTGCCATTTGGTAGACTACTAACAAAACCTACAAACACCAGAAACTAGTTGCAACTCCTGGACAGAGATCAGGTTGATTAATAAGTCGAGAGAGCTTGGAGTGCCCGGAGCCCAATGTGTGGTAGTAGCTGTTCATGGATCACAAACACAGAACTCAGCTCCTGAGGACGGTTTCAATGAGACAACCCACCATGTACTCCTACATGGCCTCTCACCGCTACCTTTACCAAATCGTGTTCACACACTTAGCTCTCAACAGTAGGACATGTTCACAACTCTCCAATTCATCCCCGATGAATCAGACCTGACACAACTCTAAGCAATAGCAGGCATGACAAACAAGCATGAATGAGTAGGCACATCAGGGCTCAAACAACTCCTACTCATGTTAGTGGGTTTCATCTATTTACTGTGGCAATGACAGGTCATGCAGAGGAAAGGGGTTCAGCTACCGCAGCATGTAACAGTTGAAGCGTTGTTGTCCTAATGCAGTAAAAGAGAGCAGGAGCGAGAGTGTGGGATTGTATCGGAATGAACAAGGGGGTTTTGATTGCCTGGCACTTCTGAAGATAGTATAGCTCTTCATCGGTGTCATCGATCACGTCGTCGGAAACATCGTCTACTAAGAGGGAGCAACCACCGGCAAACACAAAAGGAACCATTGAATTGACCTAGTGCAATAGTTAGTCATATTCATTGAAGTGGAATCAAACCTATAGCAAATTCCAACTCCAAAACTAATTACCATTTATTCCATAATCATGAATTGTCCTATTCAGTGAGGTTAACTTATTCAAACATCCATGAAAATGAAATATTCAGATTCTATGGATTTTTCTGATCATTTTACATATATAAATCTTATCAATCTGAGTTACAGATTATTTACTATGAATTTTAGAAGTTTAGGGTAAATTCTGAAATTCTTGGTTATTTCGAATTAGAATAAATCCAGAAAAGGATTTAATGCGTCAGCCTGGCGTCAGTGTGACGTCAGCGGTCAACTGACCCAGCCCAGGTCAAAGCTGACCAGGGGGGCCCAGTGGTCAGTGTCACGATGCTAGTTAGGGTCACTGACGTGTGGGTCCAGTCAACGGCCACGTCAGTGGGGTCAAACCCCGCCGGTCAAAGCGGTCAACCCGCCGGCGACGGCAACCGCGGCGGAGGGGCTCGGGAACGCGCTGTAATCCACAGAATTGAGTGCCGTTTGGACCTATGGCTAGCTGGGGGCAGCGCGCATCCAGTGGTGGTAGTGGGAGTTGCTGGGGTGGCCGGGAATGGCGCCGGCGTCAAGTAAGGCGGCGGCCGAAGCATGGCTCTGTTCGGGCACAGGGCTGCGGCTCACAAGCGGGCGAGCTAATCGGCTAGGCAACAACTACAGAGCATGAGGAGTACGCCGACGCGCTCAGACACGTCGGGTGCAAGTTCTAGTGACGGCGGCGACGAATGCGGTGGCGAGAGGCTTTGGCCATGGCGGGAACAGTGGCTAGGGGATGCAATCGATGGTGGGAAGAGGGGGAGAACGGGGAGGAGCTCACAGCGAGGTCGTCGGTGATCTCAGCGCGCTCGAGGACGGCTTGGAGACGACGGAAAATCGGTGGCGATCTCCGGCGGCAGAGAAGGAAGATGACGAGGTAGCCGGCGATGTGGGGCGCCTAGCGTCGCGTGGCTCTTCGTAGATGATGAAGACGACGCTGCGGTTCTTCTGGGCGGGTCGGCAAGGCGAGGGAGGGCCGGTGGCCGCGGTGGCAGTGGCGGCGGCGGCGAGCTCCACTTGGTGGCTGCGTGCGAGAAACAGAGGAGGGGAGAGAGGACGGGAGTGAGCGGGTTGTGTTCAGGGACGGGCGTGGCGACGTCGTGGCGGGTCGAGGCACATGAAGGTAGGGTGGAGGTGGCCGGGTGCGTGCCCGCGCGCAGTGGCCACACGCCTCGCGTCCTTCTAGCGCGAGGTGGGAGACGACTGGCAGCGGTGGTGGGTTGGGCCAGCTCCTGGGCTGCATAGTGCTGGGCCTCTGGGCTGTAGGTAAGCGCCAGGTAAGCTTTCCTCTCTCTCTTTTATTCTGTTTGTTTCTGTTTTCTCTTTTGTTTGAAGTTTGTTTTGAGTTTGGTTTTCAAACCAAACCAATTTTTATGCTTCTGAAAATTATTATGTGGACTTAGGAAACTATTTCAGAGCCACATGCAAACTTTCAAAATTATTGGGCTTATATCTATTTTATAGTAAATAAACCCAATTCAAATAGCTAGTGAATTAATTCAAAGGCCCAAGAATAATTATTTCTGTGATTCCAAAAATATTGGTTTGAGTTTTAGCTCTTGCCAATATTTTCAGAGATTAGCAGGAACATTTTGTTGGGCTCATTTGAAAATATTTTAATGTTGATCATTTTTTAAAAGATTTCTGAGGCTTGAGAATTCCCTCAATTCAATTTCCTTGAATTTAAGATGATGCATGGATGCATATGCAATGACAAGCAAAGGCCAAAGCTAGGGTTGTGACAGCTATTTAGTTGATTCTTTTTGAAGATGATTAATAGACAAATTCCTCAGGTCCACCAATTTATTTCAGAATTTTTGAAGTTACAGGAGTATACGTTTGATACAGATTACTACAAAATGTTCTGTTTTTGACAGATTCTGTTTTCCATGTGTTGTTTGCTTATTTTGATGAATCTATGAGTAGTATCGGAGGGTATGAACCATAGATAAGTTGGAATACAGTAGATATTACACAAATATGAATTTAGAATGAGTTCACAACAGTACCTAAGTGGTGATTTATTTTCTTATACTAACGGAGCTCATAAGATTTTCTGTTGAGTTTTGTGTTGTGAAGTTTTCAAGTTTTGGGTAAAGACTCGATGGACTATGGAATAAGGAGTGGCAAGAGCCTAAGCTTGGGGATGACCAAGGCACCCCAAGGTAATATTCAAGGACAACCAAGAGCCTAAGCTTGGGTATGCCCCGGATGACATCCCCTCTTTCGTCTTCGTTCATTGGTAACTTTACTTGGAGCTATATTTTTATTCACCACATGATATGTGTTTTTCTTGGAGCGTCAATTTTATTTTTTGTTTTGCTTGCTGTATGAATAAAATACCAAGATCTGAAATTCTTAAATGAAAGAGAGTCTTCACATAGCTACATAATTATTTAACTACTCATTGATCTTCACTTATATCTTTTTGGAGTAGTTTGTCATTTACTCATGTGCTTCACTTATATCCTATCAGTAAATGGTTGAATGATTTGAATGTCATAAATCTGAAATTATATATGTTTCATATGCCTTTCCCATGAGGAGTAATGCCTTCACATATAAGAAGTAGAGGTGGTAAATTTTTTGAAGGTTAGCAAACATTGTATTGGTCACTTGAACAATTCATGAAAGAATATTGAAGGAAGAGAGATTTCACATATAAATATACTATCTTGGACATCTTCTATGATTGTGAGCCCCATTAATTATTTTCAAACTTGAGCAAATTAGTTGAAGTTGGACAAGGAAGACAACATAATGAGTTATGCTTGGGTATATTTGTATAGAAGTTATATTGTTATGGATCCTCTAACATGTGGTGCTTGCTATTTAGAATCCTTTGCTAGCCAAAATATCTGTACTAAGCGGGAATCCTACTTGTGCATCCAAATTCCTTGAACCAAGTTTCTTCCATGAGTGTCCACCATATCTACCTATATGCGGTATTTACCTGCCGTTCCAAGTAAATTTGCATGTGCCAAAATCTAAACCTACAAATAATAATCTATTTTGTATGCCCGAATCGCTCATGTAGCGACTAGGGGCTGTCAGTATCTTCCATGCTAGGTGGGTTATTCTCACGATGAGTGGACTCCGCTCATCATTCACGAGAAAATGGCTGGTAATTGGGATGCCCAGTCCTATGATCAAAAGATCAAAAACAACATCACAAATAATTTAAACAAACTCCCCCAGGATTGTTGAAAGTTGGACGGCACCCGTTGTTTCGGACAAGCCATGGAGTGTGATTGGTGGTGGAGGGGGAGTAAAATCTTTACCTTTCTGTTTGGGAACCGCCTATAATGTATCTAGTATGGAAGATATTGGGAACTCTTGGTCGTTATGTTGACAATGAAAGCATACCTCTCAAAATTATTTTCATCTCTGTTTTAGCTTCGAGCTATGGCACCTCTGCAAATCCCTGCTTTCCTCTGCGAAGGGTCTATCTTTTACTTTTATGCAAGAGTCAGTAGTATTCCTTCTCATTAAAACCTACTCTTTAGTTGGCAAGCATCATGTGATGGAAAGATCTAAGCATATATGGCCATTCAAATATATTTGATCATGAATTATTATTATTGACATTACCCTTGAGGTAAAAGGTTGGGAGGCGAAACATTAAGCCCCTATCTTTCTCTGTGTTCGATGAATGCTATTTGTTCTAAAAATATGCTTTGAGTGGTAGCAATCATGGAAGACTATATGATAGTTGAGTATGTGGAATTTGCTAAATCAAACCTCTTACATAGACCCTTCCTGAAAATAAGATGAATTGCAATTGTTTGATGACTGAGAACATAGTTTGTTAGTTTTCAAGAAAGTTTATGGTCTATGCTTTAACATGTGAATAGCTTGTTACTTGATCTTGAAAAGTTTTATGAGTTGAGCTACTATTATGACATCTAATGATGCTATAAAAGGTGATTGAAATTATCATTGATCAAACTTGTGCACCTGCTAGCATTCACACTTCATAAATTATTTCTTTTATCATTTACCTACTCTAGGACGAGCAGGAATTAAGCTTGGGGATGCTGATACGTCTCCAACGTATCTATAATTTATGAAGTATTCATGCTATTATATATTCTGTTTTGGATGTTTAATGGGCTTTATTATACACTTTTATATTATTTTTTGGGACTAACCTATTAACCGGAGGTCCAGCCCAAATTGCTGTTTTCTTGCCTATTTCAATGTTTCGAAGAAAAGGAATATCAAATGGAGTCCAAACGAAATGAAACCTTCGAGAGAGTTATTTTTGGAACGGAAGCAATCCAGGAGACTTGCAGTAGACGCCAGGGAAGCTTCGAGGAAGCCACGAGGCAGGGAGGCGCGCCCTACCCCCCTGGGCGCCCCCACCCTCGTGGGCCCCTCGTGGCTCCCCTGACCGACTTCTTTCGCCTATATATATCCATATACCCTAAAACATCGGGGAACACAATAGATCGGGAGTTCCGCCGCCGCAAGCCTCTGTAGCCACGAAAAACCAATCGGGACCCTGTTCCGGCACCCTGCCGGAGGGTGGATCCCTCACCGGTGGCCATCTTCATCATCCCGGCGCTCTCCATGACGAGGAGGGAGTAGTTCACCCTCGGGGCTGAGGGTATGTATCGGTAGCTATGTGTTTGATCTCTCTCTCTCTCGTGTTCTTGATTTGGCACGATCTTGATGTATCGCGAGCTTTGCTATTATAGTTGGATCTTATGATGTTTCTCCCCCTCTACTCTCTTATAATGGATTGAGTTTTCCCTTTGAAGTTATCTTATCAGATTGAGTCTTTAAGGATTTGATAACACTTGATGTATGTCTTGCATGTGCTTATCTGTGGTGACAATGGGATATTCACGTGATCTACCTGACGTATGTTTTGGTGATCAACTTGCGGGTTCAGTAACCTTGTGAACTTATGCATAGGGGTCGGCACACGTTTTCGTCTTGACTCTCCGGTAGAAACTTTGGGGCACTCTTTGAAGTACTTTGTGTTGGTTTGAATAGATGAATATGAGATTGTGTGATGCATATCGTATAATCATACCCACGGATACTTGAGGTGACATTGGAGTATCTAGGTGACATTAGGGTTTTGGTTGATTTGTGTCTTAAGGTGTTATTCTAGTACGAACTCTATGATAGATCAAAAGGAAAGAATAACTTCATGTTATTTTACTACGGGCTCTTGAATAGATCGATCCGAAAGAATAACTTTGAGGTGGTTTCGTACCCTACAATAATCTCTTCGTTTGTTCTCCGCTATTAGTGACTTTGGAGTGACTCTTTGTTGCATGTCGAGGGATAGTTATATGATCAAATTATGTTATTATTGTTGAGAGAAATTGCACTAGTGAAAGTGTGAAACCTAGGCCTTGTTTCCTAGCATTGCAATACCGTTTACGCTCACTTTTATCATTAGTTACCTTGCTGTTTTTATATTTTCAGATTACAAAAACCTATATCTACCATCCATATTGCACTTGTATCACCATCTCTTTGCCGAACTAGTGCACCCATACAATTTACCATTGTATTGGGTGTGTTGGAGACACAATAGACTCTTTGTTATTTGGTTGCAGGGTTGTTTGAGAGAGACAATCTTCATCCTACGCCTCCCACGGATTGATAAACCTTAGGTCATCCACTTGAGGGAAATTTGCTACTGTCCTACAAACCTCTGCACTTGGAGGCCCAACAACGTCTACAAGAAGAAGGTTGTGTAGTAGACATCAGAGCGTATCGCTTGCATGATGCGTCAGACAATCGCCTAGAGCCGAACCCCTGGAACGCGGCCAAACTCCGAAGACTCTATGCCTAGCGCCGGACTCTTTGTTCGTCTCCTTCTCCCTATTGTTTCCATTACTTTGCCTCTCTTTTCACTTTTTCCTTTCTTAGCCTTAAAGCTTTTCGTGCGGCTAAACCGTGCGCTTGTGATATACAAAGAGTCAATTATACCTGGGGGCTTCTTTGACAGAAGCTTATTATTGTTATTTTTCGAGCATCCAGCTCATCACATATGCGCGTTTTCCCCAAATGTACCTTTTGTTCGCCATTATATGCATCGATATGACTTAAGTTTTGGCCAAGCTGGGTTGCCTGGCTCCTGTGCTTATGCCCTACGTTCCTGTTAGTACGGCTAGGGCATAAAGGGAGCAGCTCTGCGATTGTTACTGCCGGGTCATCCAGATGTGTACGTCAGACTGGGTGAAGCCGAAAGCTAGCGTTCTTAAGGGAATATTCGGTCGGCGAACTAAATATGTTTTTACAGTCATTAAAATATGAACCCCCAGATGTTGAATATACTGCGATTTTGTCAAATCACAGTTCAGACGTGCACATTAACGCATGTATACCCAGGGAAAGGAACCCTTAACGGAACTATTCTCTCTGGAAGATGTTTCTTACAATCACAATGTAATATAACATAGCTAGCCAGATACAACTTGTCTGTTCAAGCAACTATGACCCCTATGTCTGGTTTCCACGCATACCCCGGTATATTTTGCCACCCAGGTATTCAGAAACACTCTGCACCTTCGGGTCCAGAGGTCGAAGCAAAAAGGTCGGCCATGACAATCGTTTTCCAGTCCGGCTAGAGACAAATAAGTCAAGGAAAGTACATAGTCACTTGGACTCATAAATTTCCTCCTCTATACCGTCTAACAGGCTGTCTAACTTACAATCCTGTTGGGAATATCTGGCGGCTACTTCTACTTGGTCATATACCAAATTCACGGGAATTTCTTTCCCATCTGACCCTAGAGGTCCGACCCGGGCCATATGATTTGGATCAAGCTTGGTATACCGTGTTTTTACCATGGCCCAGGCTTCTCGTGCACCTTCCCGGCAGGCCGATATCTTCCATAATAGGAAGCGCCACTGCGCTCCCTTGAATAGCTCTATAAGCTCCTCCATCCTTCCTGGAGGGGAGGCGGATGGCCATAAAGCCTTGGCAACACTTCGCATCGCCTGCCGAGCTTGCTCGTGCATTTGGGACATCTCTTGTAGCAGATCGCTCGAGATTCCGGGCATCTCCTCTTCAGGACGGCCGGTCAGCATACCTACAAATATAATTCTGTTAGTCCCTTTAATCTCCGAACTACACGGAGTTAAGTGTGACCACATACCAAATATGCCGCCGCGTAGCCTGTTATTTTCCTTTATGAAATCAGCCAGCTGGGCCCGTACATCTTTCAGTTCTTCACCCAGCTGGGTGTGGGCATCTTTCACCTTGTTTTTCTCATCTCTGACTCGTGTCAGCACACGTTCGCCCGCGGCCAGCAGTCTTTTGGCTTCTTGTTCTTCCGCTTGGGCGGCTTTCAGTTGCTCCTTCAGTTGATCTGACGATCCTGCCATAAGATGGGCAACAGTGTTAGCATTACCGGTATACAATTATGCTTTCTCGATGGAGGGAAACATTACCAGGTGATGCCTTCTTGGATTTCTCCAGTTTGGCGGTAGCAGCAGTTAGCTGGATCCGACACTTATCTAGTTCCTGAGACAACAGGCCATTTTTCTCCGACAACACCTGGTTATACAATGATCCTTAAATCAGCTGTATCAACTGCTACAAGTCTCAGGGGCTACTGGTATATAATTATCAGTTTTGTATAATAAACTTACCCGCATATCTTTTATATGTTGGTCTGTGGCTCTGGCAAGCCCGTCTCGAGCAGCTTGGATATATGCATCAGCCGAGCTGAAGGCATTGAATGCCTCATTCGTAAAGCCGGGGTCGCGTAGAACGGCTCTTCGGCGTTGATGATTCATGGCGCTCTCCACTTCTGAGTTTGTGACGGATACATCATCCGACTCCTCCGCCGAGGGACATTCCAGCGTCACTCCCACATCAGCCCTTGCCTTTAAAGCAGGGTCGGGAACCTGACTCGTGGAGGCGCGGCCGGCAGGATCCCCGGACATAGTCCGGCAAACGCTCTTCCTGATAAAACACAACGGACTGTCACAGTTGGATGTGACTACCAAGGGGCATATTCACAAATCAATACCTCTTCAATGAAGGCTCGGCCGCGTCTTCGTTAGCCTTCCTCTTCGAGGGCTTGCCCAGTGTAGGGGCTGCTCTCTTTGGAGTCGCCTCTTGGGCAGCATGGCGCGCCGAATGCCTCCCCTTTTGAGCACGAGACAATGCGGTGGGTGAGGCAGAACGAGGGAACTCTTTCGGAGGAGATGTCTCCTGATTACTTACGTGTGAAGCAGGGAGAAGACCGGGGTAATCGGTGGTGATGGCCACTTCCGTGCCGTCATAGCTCGCCTGGTAAAACACTCCATCCTCGAGCACCACGAATATATTCGGATCCTCTTCAAATCCGGGGTCAAGGTCCCGGTTGTGGCCCTCGGGCTGCGGGGTGGGGCTGTGAAGCCCCTCGGAGATCTTTTACCAGTGCTGTTATAAATGGACGGATTAATATTCCTTGAAAGTGGCTCAGGGAGTGGAGTGAGTAGAGCAGAGGGGTTGGGGCTTACCCATCTAGGAGGATTATACATGGAAAATCCATCTCTGCGCTTGATACGAAGAAATTCCTCCTCCTCCCCTTTGAACAGTTGGGCCAATATTTTGGCCAGAGCGGCGGGGGTGTCCGGACCCTTCTGGCCGTAGCGGGAGGCGTCATCCTCCCCATTGTAGTGCCACATGGGAAGCCCTCTGTATTGGAGTGGCTGAACCCCCCGTACTATGGAAGTCGCCATTACCTCGACTATTGATAATCCGGACTGGGCGAGCGTCTTTATCTTGCTCATGAGTTGACGAATTGCCGCACTATCTTCCTCCGCGAGGCTTCAAGGGCGCCAACTGTGGCATTTCTTCAAAAGAACGCTTGTGAATTCGGGAAAACCCCTCCGAACTGGGTCAAGAAGTGCGACGTCCTTGATATAAAACCATTCGGAAGGCCATTCTTTGGATGCTTTCTTCGGTGTGCCGGACAAGTATCCGGTCTCGGCGATGCGCCATACCTCGGCTCCGCCCACTTCAAATATGGATCCCTCATAGTTACGCGGGACGAGACAGAAGAGCTTTCTCCACAATTCAAAATGGGCCTCACAACCCAGGAACAACTCACAAAGGGCCACGTAACCTGCGATATGCAGGATGGATGCGGGAGCGAAGTTGTGCAGTTGGAGGCCATAATACTCCAGAAGCCCTCGGAGGAACGGATGAATTGGAAATCCGACACCTCTTAGCAGATAAGGGACAAAGCACACTCGGTCCCCCCTAGATGGGTTGGGGAAATTCTCCACCTAGGCCTCGTCATTGAAGGAGGTAACCCCTGCCCGAACAGGGACCAGACCGCGGGGGGAAGAAATCCCTGTGTTCGTAGCTTCACTAGCTGACCGTGGGATACGGAACATTTCTCCCAATCACCTTTTTCTGGGTTGCAGGGACGGGAGGAAGAGCTGGAAGCGCTAGCCACGTGGGAGTGGCCTTTCATAGCAAGATCTGAGGATTTTTCCCTGTGGTGCTGAATGGATCTGAGATCCAATCTCTTTAAATAGACACTCCTCCTTACAGCGCCGGGGTGATATGTGTAAAAACACCCTGACCTCTCACATTCGCTTGACACGTGGAAGCTGAAATTGTTGATGCGCAGAAGCCGAGGGGCACGACATTAAATGGAAGGCCGAATACATCACTTTGAAGTCATCGGAGGAAGAACCCGCCTTGCAATGCCGAAGACAATCTGCGCGCCGGACACCTCGTCATTGGAGCCTGGTTCGGGGGCTACTGAGGGAGTCCTGGATTAAGGGGTCCTCGGGTGTCCGACCTGTTATGCATGGGCCGGACTGATGGGCCGTGAAGATAAGAAGACCGAAGACTCTACCCGTGTCCAGATGGGACTCTCCTTGGCGTGGAAGGCAAGCTTGGTGACGAAATATGAAGATTCCTTTCTCTATAGCCGACTTTATGTAACCCTAGTTCCCTCCGGTGTCTATATAAACCGGAGGGCTAGGTCCGTAGAGGCCCAACAATCATAATCATAGTCATACAGGCTAGACTTCTAGGGTTTTAGCCATTACGATCTCGTTGAGGGAGTCCTGGACTAAGGGGTCCTCGGGCGTCTGCCCTGTTAGCCATGGGCCGGACTGATGGGCTGTGAAGATACGAAGATCGAAGACTGCACCCGTCTCCGGATGGGACTCTCCTTGGCGTGGAAGGCAAGCTTGGCGACCGGATATGTAGATTCCTTTCTCTGTAACCGACCTTGTGTAACCCTAGATCTCCCCGGTGTCTATATAAACCGGAGGACTTAGTCCGGAAAGGGGAGATATTCATTATCATAGTCATACAGGCTAGACTTCTAGAGTTTAGCCATTACGATGATCTCGTGGTAGATCAACTCTTGTAATACTCATATTCATCAAGATCAATCAAGAAGGAAGTAGGGTATTACCTCCATAGAGAGGGCCCGAACCTGGGTAAACATCGTGTCCCCTGTCTCATGTGACCATCGACCTTAGACGCACAGTTCGGGACCCCCTACCCGAGATCCGCCGGTTTTGACACTGACATTGGTGCTTTCATTGAGAGTTCCACTGTGCCGTCCCCAAAAGGTTTGATGGCTCCTTCAATCGTCAACAACAATGCTGTCGAAGGGGAAACCTTCCTCCCCGGACAGATCTTTGTGTTTGGCGGCTTCGTACTGCGGGCCAAGTCGCTTGGCCACATGGAGCAGATCGACAGCTACGCCGCTGGCCATCAGGTCGGATTTGGGAGCTTGAATTATGTTGCGGACATCCGCGGAGATTTGATCTTCGCCGGATTCTAGACCGCGGCAACCGCTCCTAGTCACCCCGATTAACATGACCTAAATCTATCGTCTAGCAGCATCCGGGAGATTGCTCCTGTAACTGCTCCGGCCGTAGATCCGGAGCATATTGCACCGTCCGAGGATGGGAGGCTCAACCCCACCATGGAGGCCGCAGATTCCACGGCGTTGGAGCCGAACATAGACTTAAAGTCACACAGCGTCTTTTTCACTGAAACTCTGGACTCGTCTCTGGTCATAAATTCCGAGCCATGTGCATCCGCGGACGCCGAACTAGATCGCTTATCGATCTTTGAGTTTAGCGCCATAGACATCTTCTAGCATTCGCCCTTGGGAGATGTACTAAATTCGTTAAGAAATCTGTCCTTGGCGGGGGACTCATAGCCGAATTATGTCCGGTTCGAGCTGGAGGCTGATCATGGGGGAGAATTTTGCCTCCCACCCACCACCCACTTCATAGCCACCGTCGAAGACTTAACCGACACACTTGACTATGGCTCCGAAGACATCGACGGTATGGACGACGATGTCGGAGACGAGGAGGCCCAAAACCCTCCGTTCACCGGACGATGGACGACCACTTCCTCATACGACGTCTACATGGTAGATACACCGAAAATAACAGCGGCGATGACAAGGAGAACCCAGCAAAGGAGGACCCTCCTAAAACACAACCAAAGCGCCGGCGTCAGCGGCGCCGCTCTAAAGCCCGCCGCAGCAGGGATAGCAACACCAGCACAGGAGACGACAACACTCCGGATGGTGCCGAAGACACAGAAGAACCCAATGAACAAACTGCCGAACGAGACAACCGGGAATCAGGGCATGTCAGCCCTGACGAACAGGCCATAGAAGAAGACTCGGAGGACGGTAGTTACCGTCCGCCCTCCGAGGAGGAGGTGAGCCTCGGCAACGAAGACTTCATCGTGCCTGAGGAGCCCCTGGAGCAGGAGCGCTTTAAGCTTCAGCTAATAGCCACTACGAGGAGCCTGAAAAAGAAGCAGCAGCAGCTTCAAGCTGATCAAGACCTGCTCAACGACAGATGGACCGATATCATGGCAGCCGAGGAATACGACCTTCATCGCCCAGCCAAAAGTTACCCGAAGCGCAGATTGCTACCTCAGTTCGCGATGAGGCGCTAGATCCCGCACTAGCATCTCGCAAAGCGGCTGACCGGCCACCGCGCGGTCGGGATAAAACTACAACCCGAGCCGAAAACCAGGCTGTCCCACTCCGCCGTAAAGGCAGGGATAAGACAGCTCGGGGCCATACATATGACCTTCGCCAAGAACTAGACAGTAGAGCGGACCGCACAAGATTGATCTACGGATCGTGAGGACGTGACTTAAGGTGCGGGGACAGCTATCTATTCGGGCGTGACAAACCTAGTCACGCCCGAGCTGAATGCCGCAGACGGACTCCATCAGAGCTACGTCGCGATGTGGCCCGATAAAGAGGCGCCGCACACCCTCTTTGCTTCACTGATGAAGTAATGGATCATGAATTCCCAGAAGGGTTCAAACCCGTAAACATCGAATCCTACGATGGAACAATTGATCCCGCGGTATGGATAGAGGATTTTATTCTCCATATCCACATGGCTCGCGGGGATGATCTTCACGCCATCAAATACCTCCCACTAAAACTTAAAGGGCCAGCCCGGCACTGGCTAAACAGTCTGCCCGAGAATTCTATTGGCAGCTGGGAGGACCTGGAAGAAGCCTTTCTCGACAACTTCCAAGGTACATATGTTCGGCCGCCGACGCCGATGACTTAAGTCACATAGTTCAACAGCCCAGGGAGTCAACCAGGAAGTTCTGGACCAAGTTCCTAACTAAAAAGAACCGGATCGTCGACTGTCCGGATGGCGAAGCCTTAGGGGCCTTTAAACACAGCATCCGCGACGAATGGCTCGCCCGCCACCTCGGCCAAGAAAAGCCAAAATCTATGGCAGCCCTCACGGCACTCATGACCCGCTTTTGCACAGGTGAGGATAGTTGGTTGGCTCGCAGCAAAAACACAGCCAGCGAGGCAGGCCCTTCCGAGGCTAAGAACAACAGCGGCAAGCTCCGACGTAACAGACACAAACGCCGAAGCAATGGTGATAATACCGACGACACTACAGTCAACGCCGGATTCAACGGCTCCAAGTCCAACCAGCGGAAGAAACCATACAAGAGAAACAATCAGGGACCATCCAGCCTGGACCGCATACTCGATCGCCCGTGCCAGATACATGGCACCCCAGAAAAACCAGCCAATCATACCAACAGAGATTGTTGGGTTTTTAAACAGGCCAGCAAATTAAACGCTGAGAACAGGGAAAAGGGATCACAAAGCGAGGACGACGACGAGGAGCCCCGGCAACCGAACACAGGGGGACAAAAGACGTTTCCCCCTCAAGTTAAAACAATGAACATGATATACGTCACACACATCCCCAAAAGGGAACGCAAACGCGTACTAAGGGACGTCTATGCGATAGAGCCAGTCGCCCCCAAATTCAATCCATGGTCATTATGCCCGATCACTTTTGATCGTCGGGATCATCCGACCAGTATCCGGCATGGCGGATCAGCCGCACTAGTCCTGGACCCAATCATTGATGGATTCCACCTAACGAGAGTCCTCATGGACGGTGGTAGCAGCCTCAATCTGCTCTATCAAGACACGATGCGCAAAATGGGCGTTAACCCATCAAGGATCAAGCCAACGAAGACTACCTTCAAAGGAGTCATACCAGGTGTAGAGGCCCGCTGTACGGGATCAATCACACTAGAGGTTGTCTTTGGATCCCCCGACAACTTCCGAAGCGAGGAGTTAATCTTCGACATCGTCCCATTCTGCAGTGGTTATCACGCACTGCTTGGACGGACGGCATTCGCTCGGTTCAATGCGGTGCCGCACTATGCTTATCTCAAGCTCAAGATGCCCGGCCCACGCGGCGTCATAATAGTCAACGGAAACACGGAATGCTCCCTCCGAACAGAGGAGCACACCGCCACCCTAGCAGCAGAAGTACAGAGCGGCCTTCTCAAGCAGAACCATAATCCGGCTGCCGAGCCCCAGGACATCGTAAAGAGGGTCCGGACTATGCTGCACCAAGACGGCGCGGCTCATCAAGAGCTCGACTAGCAATGTGGCCTACGTCCCAGCCCCGATCAGGCAGTGGCATTCATACCACGCGTACATAATTACACACTCAAAATTCCATGGGTATCGACGGAGGCACAGAAATCTTGTGATCCACAGTTCGGCTTGACCGATCCCAGACACACATATACTTTTATTATTTCCTTTTTCCTTTTCCAGGTTTCTTTTACATAGGCCTTCTTGGACAGCCTAATTATCAGTCCTGTAAAAGGCTAAAAACACCAGGATGGCAAGAAGCACAGACGTATAGGGGAAGTTCTAGAGGTCACTCTACCTGTTGTCAGGACCCACACGCAGCTCGCCTCTGGTCATGGCATGTTAAATAGCCGGTTGCCTATCGCACTATCTGTATTAATGCGCTTTGACGCATTAACCGAATTATAATGAAACAGTTCGTGGCTCAATTTTAAGGGCCCAATATATCACCTCTGCTTTCTTTCTGTTTTTCGTCAATAATTCATTTTCTAGCACCCGTACACTCTGGTACGTTTCATATTTGCTAGGGGCTCCCAGGCGCCCCACAATACGGCAACAAAGTCCAAACACTTTTTATAGTATAGTTCGGCACCCCGGATTGAGCATTATATGCATTGGCTCCGAATCATGTCTTTGGTCAATAGTTGGGTTGCCCGACCCTGTGCTTGCTACCATACGTTCCGCTATATCGGCTAAGGTAGTAAAGGGAGAACTACTGTGATTGTGCCCTGGTTTATCCAAAGGAGCACCTCAGTAGAGAAAGCCAAAAACTGACTGTCATGATGTGGCGAGAGCCGGGTCAGCTGTTCGGAGGTTACAAATCGTTGGAGATTTCTCCCGCATTAAACGAAGGATCGGTACTTCCCGATCAGGCGCTCATAGCACTCTGGTTTGAAAACTAGGGGCTGCGCCTATGTTTTATTATAAAACTCCTATGGCTAAGTGAGGGCGTTTAAGCCGCATAGTCCGATTGCCTGGTTCGTTGCACTAAACAACTCCTTCAAGGACCATACAATTGGATCAAGGTTGTTTAGATTCCATCCCGAACACCCCCGTACTACCTACATGGGGGCAGAAGCCGACGACTGGCCAACCCTCAGATTCCATATAACACGGCCGCACAGGAGGAAAAAATTAAAACATAACAAAAATTATATTACAAACTGACTTTGTTTCATCATACAAGGCAAAGACAACACGAATGTATTCATTCGAAAATAATGTCCTGCCCACACTACGCTGCTACAATGCAAGACCCCTCCAGGACATCCGCGAAATAGCGATCGGGTGTGCGGTGCTCCTTGCCCTCTGGCGGCCCTCGGGCCAACTCGACGGCGTTCATCTTCGCCCACCACATCTTGCAACGGGCGAAGGCCATACGAGCACCCTCAATACAGGCCGATCGCTTGATGATATCTAGCCGAGGACAGGCGTCCACCATCCGCCTCACGAGTTCGAAGTAGCTGCCGAGCATAGCTTCGGCTGGCCACAGCTAGATTGTCAAATCCTTCATGGCTAGTTCGGCCACCCTATGCAGCTCCACCAGCTGTTTCAGCTGATCGGTGAAGGACACGGGATGCTCTGGCACAAGATATTGCGACCAGAATAGCTTCTCCGTAGAACTCCCTTCTTTGGCTCGAAAGAAGTCCGCGGCGTCGGACACACTTCACGGCAAATCAGCAAAAGCCCCTGGAGAACTCCGAATCCGGGTTAGTAAAAGATACTTTCTCTTTGCATATTTGCTTTGCATACTGAATGCCTTACCTGCCGCGATCTTCCTCGCCTCTTGGATCTCTTGGAGGGCGCCCTGGGACTCGTCCCAGGCCGTCTCCGCGCTCTGGCGAGCCTTGGAGAGTTCGGCCTCTTTAGCCGACGCACGTTCCAAGGTCTCACACTTCTTCACCGCGTCATGGAGCTCTTGTTGGACCTCGTTGACACGGGCCTTGAGCTTCTTACGGGCTTCTTGACGGCCTTCCCCTCGGCTTCGCCCAGGGCCTTTTTCAGGGCTTAGACCTCGGTCGTCGCTCCTATACGTACCATAACACTTTGGTCAATATATATTTTACTCCTTCCGAGTACTTCTTGGGTTATTACATACCTTGATTCTCCTAAAGCTGCCTCTTCACCTGGCCGAGCTCCTCCTCGGCCCGCTCCAGCCTCCGCTTTAGATCGGAGACTTCGGCAGCACGTGAGGCTGCGGCCAGCAGCGACGCCTGTATATTTATTCCAGACAAATTTAGTTAGTTTCCTGCCATAAAAGGATTGATCCTCTGTCCGGCTTTTCTTTCCGAACACCGGACAGTGTCTTAGGGGCTACTGTCTATATGGGGATTTTCTCCTTTTGCGTCGTCTACCTCAAAACCTGTCAGCAGGCTGCTGCAGGCTTCGGTTAGTCTGCTCTTAATGGACTGAGCCCTTTCAATCACCGTGCTCATAAGAACACGGTGCTCATCCGCAATGGAAGCGCCTCGCAGCGGTTCCAGCAGATCGCCTGGTGCCCCTGGTTGGACAGGGGTCACCGGTGGAATAGGCATACCCCCTTCCTTCAAAGGAGGATGCGTGCCGGATTCCAGAGTTGTATCGGTCTCCGGAATCAAGTCTGGTTGAGGGCCGAACTGTGTACGGCCCTCCTCCCCAGTCTCCTGGGGGATTGGTTCCCCCTGATGTTCGGCGACAGGGGCTTCGCCTTTGGGCACATCTTGATCCTCTCCCCGGCCTGGGAAGGTCCGTTGGGAAAGCACCTCGTCGTCTCCTTTGTCCGTGGGAGAATAAGCGGCCGTCGGTGTCTCGCTGGCCATCTCCTTCGTGTCCAACAAACCCTCTGACGAGGATCGCTGGGAGCTGTTTTGGGCCGGACTGTAATAGCATGATTGATCATGTCAATACGACAAGGAGGAAAGGTTAGATCTATGGGCATACACGAGTCTTAGCACTTACGAGGCGGCCCAGGGCTTAGTGCAGGGGCGTCGCTCCGGACTGCTGCCCATGTCCCACGCGGTGTTGGCCGCAAGGGCGCCCTTCCCCTTCTTGGGCGTTCCCGCCTCCAGATTCGTGGAGGCCGTCCTCTTCTTCTTTCCCTCCTCAGGGGAAGGGTTGTTTTCCTCCTCCTCCTCTTCCTCGTCGTCGTCCTCAGGGATGGAGGAATGGGTTTCTTCGTCTTCGGACGTCACGTCCGAAGCGCCCTTGCGGCGGGGGCCACTGTTGGCACCCTTGGCCTTCTTCTCCGGCGCCTTATATGGTGCCGGCACCAGCATCTTCGCTAAACGTGGG
The DNA here is from genome assembly GCF_018294505.1 of Triticum aestivum. Lineage (NCBI taxonomy): Eukaryota > Viridiplantae > Streptophyta > Magnoliopsida > Poales > Poaceae > Triticum > Triticum aestivum. Next base: position 147,664,715 of record NC_057799.1, on the reverse strand, counting down.
ATGACTGGTTCTTCAGGCAGCAGAGCCGGACACTGGATCCGCTTCGCCCTCTCCATCCAGTCCTGAAGAAGCAATGATAAAAGCTCAGACATCATCCTCGAAACAGGCAAGTAAGGGATGCGTCGAAAAATAACATACCTCGCTGGCAAGATGGTTAATGTCGTGTCCGTGGTCTGAATCTGTGGCCGGCGGCTTCTCGTTGCCCTTAAAGAGCAACTTCCAGGCGGATCATGAGTGGTCTCGAAGAGCCTCTTCAGGGTATGGTGCTCCTTTGGATTGAACTTCCATAGAGGGGGGCTTCGGCTTTGGCACGGAAGAACCGGCGAACTAGCATCACTTGGATTATATCGACAAGTTTGACATCCTTGTCCACCATGCTTTGAACGCGCGTCTACAACGCTATTAGCTCGTCTGACGAACACCAGTTTGGGCTCTTTTCGACCCAGGAGGTGAGCCGCATTGGGTCACCGGGGTTGAATTCGGCAGCTGCGGCCCAGTTGGTGCCGCGGGGTTCTGTAATATAGAACCATTGTTTCTGCCATTCCTTGACAGTCTCCATGAAAGTGCCTTTTGGCCAGGAGACATTGGACAGCTTGCTCACCATGGCTCCTCTGCAGTCTGCGTGCTGGACATCCACCACCTTCGGCTTCACGTTCAAGACCTTGAACCACAACCCGAAGTGGGGTTGGATGCGGAGGAAGGCCTCACACACGATGATGAACGCCGAGATGTTGAGGAAAGAGTTCAGAGATAGATCATGAAAGTCTATCCCGTAATAGTACATCAGCCCGCGGACGAAAGGGTGGAGAGGAAACCCTAGCTCGCCGAAGAAATGAGGGATGAATACCACCCTCTCGTTGAGCTCCGGCGTGGGGAAAATTTGTCCCTGGGCTGGAAGGCGGTGGGCGATTTCCTTCGCCAAGTACCCGGCCGCCCGGAGCTCGGTAATATCTTTCTCCTTAACGGAGGAGACCATCCACTTGCCCTGGCCTCCAGATCCGGACATGGTTGAGTGCTAGCTTGAGTGGAAAGATCATGAGAACTTGGGCGCTGGAGCTCGAGATTGGAAGGGCGGAGAAAGAGAGAAGGCGTGGGAGAAGAAGGGAATCCTTATCCCCTTATAAAGGCGGTGAATATCGAACGCCTCCCCATTTGCCTTGAAACTTGCCTATTCCCATGGCCTGTGTAAACGGCACGGTTGGGTTACCCACACCCGTATTTATGAGAATCCCGTAATAAAGGGGACACGATCTCTGCTTTGACAAGACGTGCCAATGGCAACCGCGTCTCGAAACATGGGGCAGCAGATGAAAAATGGTTCAGAATTATGATCGGGCAGACGTGATGTCATGTTGTAAAAGTTGTCGGTGGATTGGACTCGTGAAAGTATTATATTCTCTCTACGGTTGTGTGGGGTGTGTGTTACAGGACCGGTCACAATCATTGCATCTAAAGACTATCTTGGAGTTCGGAAAGAGGGGAACCCGCCTTGCAATGCCGAAGACAAATCTGCGCGCCGGACTCCTCGTCAGTGAAGTCAGGTTCAGGGGCTACTGAGGGAGTCCTGGACTAAGGGGTCCTCGGGCGTCCAGCCTATTAGCCATGGGCCGGACTGATGGGCTGTGAAGATACGAAGATCAAAGACCGCACCCGTGTCCGGATGGGACTCTCCTTGGCGTGGAAGGCAAGCTTGGCGACCGGATATGTAGATTCCTTTCTCTGTAACTGACCTTGTGTAACCCTAGATCTCCCCGGTGTCTATATAAACCGGAGGACTTAGTCCGGAAAGGGGAGATATTCATTACCATAGTCATACATGCTATACTTCTAGGGTTTAGCCATTACGATCTCATGGTTGATCAACTCTTGTAATACTCATATTCATCAAGATCAATCAAGCAGGAAGTAAGGTATTACCTCCATAGAGAGGGCCCGAACCTGGGTAAACATCGTGTCCCCTGTCTCCTGTTACCATCGACCTTAGACGCATAGTTCGGGACCCCCTACCCGAGATCCGCCAGTTTTGACACCGACACTCGTGGTAGATCAACTCTTGTAATACTCATATTCATCAAGATGAATCAAGCAGGAAGTAGGGTATTACCTCCATAGAGAGGACCCGAACCTGGGTAAACATCGTGTCCCCTGTCTCCTGTTACCATCATTGACACCGACAACTAGGCCTGGCCAGGATGGGCCCCGCAAGCAGCCGAACAAGCTAGTGAGACCTCAGTTGTGTCAATGATAGATGCTCCATCCCTAGCTGTATGGCACCATAGTGTGCAAGGCAGTCCTCTGACATCTTCCTTGCATCTTTGTCTTCAAGTCGGAGCTGAGCTGAAACAAGCCTTTCTGCTTTAAGTTGAGACTGAAGAAGTCGAACTGATTGAGGCAGCGACTGCCAAGAGGTTGTCTCACACCTGCTGGTGAGTAGCTTCGACTCACTGTCTTCATCAAGACAGGACCTTGGGGTCATCTCGCTGTCCTCAATATGATTTGGCTCACTATCTTACCTAAAGTTCTGCCTGGCATAAGAGATACGACTCTGAAAGAGAAACAAGGAGACACGTAATAGGTTTCAAAATTATATAAGCAAATAAATGGATCTGTTCTGCATAAAGAACATGTTTGTACAACTACAATTTAAAACTGGTAGTTGTTGCAAAACTCCAATCAGATGTAAACAACAAAGTAAACAACATTGGAGGAAATGATGCCTATCCAACTCTATACTAGAACAAAGTTTGAAGTCTTGAGAAGGATGAACTTACATTACATGTTAACACGGGCTGGACAAAGCCCTTCTCCATGTTGATGGAAGGATAATTCAATAAATTCCCCAAAGAAAATTCTTTTTAAGCGTTGCCATTTTTCTACATTTTGCAAAGAGTAAATATAGATCAAATAATATTGGAAGAAACAAAGGATAATGAAGCTCAGGTGCAGACTGATGATACATAATCAAATAGCAATTAATTAAGTATAGGGTTATAAGGCAAAAGGTACTGACAAGAGGAATGTAGACATCAACGTGTGCAGTGGCATTAGCTTTATTCAACATTTTGGTAAGAGTAAATGTAGATATGATAATTTGGAGAAAGTGGAGGGCAGGGCAGATAAGATGCAGAGTAATGCTAGACAATCAACTATCTCGCGATGCAAGTACAGTAATACCACCACCGTCCGTTATTACTTGTCGCTCAAATGGATGTATCTAGCACTATTAAGTTCTAAATACATCCAATTGATCAACAATTAATTCGATACAGAGGGAGTACATGACAACATGTACTTACATGAGCAATCCAAAACTTCATAACCATCGTGTTAATTCTACATTTATCTAAGAGTAAATATAGATCTTATAATTTCAAGCAAAGGGAGGATAAAGAAGCGAACATTTACAGTGATGCTACATAATCAAACAACAATTGGTGTAAGTATGCTGACAAAGGGCAAGAGGTACTGACAAGAGCAATGCAGAGCCCAGTATTGTTGTGAGATCCTATGATCCTTTGAGCAAGGAGCTTCATCTGAAATTAGTTTTCATACAAGAGAGAAGGCAAGGTACATGCAGAAATTTACGAGTTCATATTTTGAATTGATATCATAAACAGTACCTGACGCTGGGCTCTCAGCAGTTCTAATAGGGGTTTGGCCAATGGAGTAGGGGTAGAGTGTGGTACAGTTGGGCCTGTGTTTTCTGTGGTTGCTGATCTATCTGATTTATCAGGTATCACTACCTTTTCCAAATACCTAGTTTGTACTCCTTGAGGATCTACACTCACCCTCTTCCTTTTGGACATCTATTATGAAAGAACAACATTTGACTGGAAAAACATAGTATGATGACACATGGAATAGGTACAGAAAATGGAGGATAGGTATGGCATATACTCATATATCATGCTTAAACTAAGCAGATGGTGTAACAGAGTAGAAGTAATGCAAGAGGTCAGATGCAAAATATTTGCGACCAATACAACCTTGCCAAGTTAGAGCAAGCACCTTGATGGGTGAATAAGATAGGCCATCCTCCACCATGCCAAGTTTGTTAGCCAGTGGATTGTTCCGCAATATTCCTCTCGTGCGCCCGTTCTCATATTCATTTTGATAATGTTCAATACCTGACATGCATGAAAACATAAAAACAAGCGAGATTATCTTTGTAATGCAGAAGTGATTCTAATCCAATACTGCCTCCCTGTAAACCCCTCCGTGCCATCTCTGCAATTCTTCTGAGAGATGTCGTGCATGTTGTAATTTGGTGTGTGCATTAATATAATGTGGCCTACTACTCAAAATTTAGAGCTCCAGAAGTGATGATACTTCGTAGATGACAGCTTCAACATATAGTAAAGAAGAACAAGTCGACCTGACCTGACAGATTCAAAATATACTAACGGAGAACAACTCGACCTGACCAGTCGACCGCAAATGTCTCTAATACTCTTCCCAACAAGGAACATACTTATTAAAGAAGAGAAGAGGATCATCTTAAAGAAGAGCAGAAGAGCAAGCAGATTGAAGATATTACAAGTCTTTCTATACAATGTCGGTTGCCCACCCATGATGAACCAGAGCGCACAGAGAAATAGTATTCCTTCCGGTCTCTCCATATGTGGCTCACATGCATTTCGAAACTAAAGTAGGAACATTTAGCTGACCAATTAAACATCTCTCAGTTTTACTAATATCAGCATAATATCAGATTTGAATTTGTACAACTAAGCTTGTTTAGCTCGATGGGTGGAGAAGTGCTATTACGACACGAACCACGTAGGCTGATCGTGGTCATCGTAAAATGGGGAAACTGTTAGCATGATGAGTATACTGTTGACCGTGGCAGTGGGATGGCAGATCTGAAGCTGCAAACCGTGCAAAGGGTAGTTAGCAACCGATGTTTGCTTTGAAATAACAACTAAGATTTGGTATGGACAAGAAAGTACAGTCAACAAGTGACAAAGAAATGCAATTCTCCTGTCTCTCTATATGTCATGACATTCATTTGGAAACTCAAGTGGGACCTTTAGCTAACCAATTAAATGTGTTTGTTAACTAATATCAGTATCATATCACAATCATATTTGAACAACTAGGCTTTGGAATTTTGAGTGTTGTGTTTTTTAGCTTGAAGGGTGGAATAATGCTAGTATGACAGAAAGCACCTACGCAGATCATAGTAGAGTAGATAAAAGGGGAAAACCCTAAGCATCAAGAGTAAAATCAGGAAAGTGGAACTAGCTAGACCAGTGGGTGGCTCACATGATTTTCGAAACGAATATAGGAACATTAGGTGACCAATTAAATGTTCTCTATTTTAGTAATATGAGCATCATATCAGATTCGTATTTTAACACCTAAGCTTTGGAATTATGAGTGGCATGTTGTTTCGCTTGATGGGTTGAGGTCTTGAGGAGCAGTGCTAGCACGACACGAAGCACCTACGTTGATGGTAGTGAATATAAAGGGGGAAAAACATAAGCTTCATGAGTATAGTGACCGTGCCATGGCGGATCTGAAGGTGCAAACCGGACAAAGCTACTTTGCAACCAATGTTTGCTTTCAACTAGCCACTACGATTTGGTACAAACAAGAAAAGTACGGTAAACAATTTATGATATATTTTCGGTGTGAGATCAATTACTTAAGCACATATGGAAGAGTACCACCTCTCTTGCGACGCCGTGTAGGCCCCTGCTGATACGTTGACGGTGCTACGGGTGCGATGGCTGCCGGCGATGGGAAGAACACTTTAGATGGCAGACGGCCGGGTCGTGGGATAAATCCTGTTGCCGTGGACGAGGCAGTCGTAGGAGCGGCAACGACAAGGTGGACGACGGCGCCGATGAAGCGAGAGGACGCGATGAAAGGATCCTGGTCCGGCGCCGTGGATGAGAGATGTCCATCTCTTGCAGTGGACGACGGGGTAGCGGCTCCGGCAAGGTGGAGGATGGGGTGGCAGACGGAGGAGGCTAGCCGCAGTGGGGGAGGTTATCGTGGCGCCGACGGTGTATGAATGGGGAAATGGAGGGGGAGGGGGATGACAAACTTTGGGACGCGCTTGTCTGAAATGTGGGAAAGTTACAAACTTATCCCCCGTTTAAAATTTCGGACATCACGTCGGTTGGGGATAGGACAGTAATCTTGCATCTCCCAAATATTTGCCGGTAGCGATTTCGGGCGAGGAGAGGGTGTTTAATTTGCCGCCCACGGTTGCCGCCCACGGTGTATGAACAGGGCTGACAGGTAGGGCGGTTGTGTCACGTCCGAGGGAAGTTACACATCTGCCCCTATTTAAAATATTTGCCTACATCGATTTCGGGCGAGGAGAGTTTGTTTTGCCGCCCACCGTGTATGAATGGGGAAATGGAGGGAGAGACACATGCCTTTCGGATGAGCTTGAATCAAATGTGTTTTGCCGCCCACGTTTGGCGCCCACCATGTCTGAATGGGCTTAGAGACGGTCGTGTCATGTCTGATTGAAGTTATTAGTCTACCCCTATCGACAGTAGTGTAAATCCGGTCGATAAGGATGTCAGTGTCAAGGGTAGACAGTAATTTCCATCTCGCAAACACTTGCTTCGGGCAGCCCACAAATGATAGTGGGTGTTTAGCCGCTTCGTTCAAAACTTGGGAGAATTAGCATTCACGTTTGCCCTGGGCCCTAGCAAATAAATTCAAATCCATCTTGTATTCGATTACAAATATCCACCAATAATTCTACGTTTTGTTATTTATTTCTTCAAAACCACAACAAAGATTTATTCCACCTTTATATATGATTATGATTTAGAAATGCCGTGATCTTGGAATTCAGTAGGTTCGATACACTTTGAGTCAAACAGTTATTTCATCCAATACAATATGCTCACACGAAAAACAGTTCACCTTATGTCAATCATACAAGTACCGAGGATTACCTCGCCTAAAAAATTCGGATCATTACAACACATGGACAACATAGGGGGTCTTACAACATAATCCATTCAGAGACATGACATAACATGCAAGTACAATAATCTATTGACAATTTCAACTGGTATCTAAAGAAGAACTGGGATTACCCTGGGCTTCAGATAGCAGAAACAGCAGGACCTCCTCTGTCTTCAAATGCAGCATTCTTACTTCCTCCAATTCTTGGGTTGCTTGCATAATGTGTGCAACTAATTGAATAATTTCCAGCCTCAAGATCAAGATTACCTCATTCGTGGCAGGCACACCATCTCTTTCTGCCTCTAGTAGAGCCTCAAGAACTATAATATCTGTGCTCAGACTGCTCTCTGGCGGTGTTGCCCCAGAACTGCTACCATCTGGTAACATGGATGGCACACTGCTTCCACAAATAGATTTTAGGGTTGTACATTGTGTCCTAGTGTGAACGGCATCCTGAAAGGTTTTCGCTGGACATAAGTAAGAGATAGTTATCTCATGATCCAGGCAGTAAGCTTACATGGTAAACGACATACGAATTATTGCCGAGCATGGCAAGCTATATTTAAATGGTTCAAATAAGCATCAGCCGAAAAGAAATTAAAATGGTAAGATGAAACTAGGGATGTAAGTGCCAAATAAACGACATCTGCCAGTCCCATCTAGTTAGTTTTTGCTAGCTCCCTAGTTCATTTTCCTCAAAAAACAAAAACTCTTTTGAACTATCATACCACTAATGGACTTTAATGGGGATTAAACGGGACCCAGTTGATATCCCTAGTTGAAAGGGAGTGTACCACCGCTATATTTAAGTTGCCAAGGCATCTAAGCAGTTCAAATAATCTGAGAAAGCACTTAACAGTGTGGCCTCATATAAACTACGAAGACAGTCTTGTGATGAAGTTCAGAGGAAAAGTTAAGGACTCAAATGAACTAGGCATGCATTTCTTTATGATAGTACAACAGGCACTGCTGACATATTGGCCAACTCAGGTATAGCCTGACAAGTAACAAACAAGCATTCGAATCAAGCAGTACAGCAAAGTAGACAACTGAACTATTTGTAATTCTGTAGGATTACAGGTTGAGAGCACATGCCAAGAAAGCAGCCCACACACATTACATTTCAATGTACTAAAACACACTGGCTTACCATATGCTGTTGCAATGTTCTTTGAAGATATCGTCAGCATCCTGTGGTTGCAAATCTAATTGTTATAGTTTATTCTGCACCCTCTATTTAGGTAAAATTAATTTTAATCGCATGCACTGGTACGAATTGATCATCAATGGTTCATCTAAACTAATGAAAGAAGGGTGTGTGCTTACACGACAATATATCTGCTTCACTCTATTTTTATGGTTGTTCGAGGTGCCAGTCCCAAAAGAACAAATATTTTGCTTGATGGGTTGGCAGCTCCATAATTAATAGAAGCATCAAATTAGTCATGCAACTTGGGAAGATCAAGAACACACAAAAAAGTAATGAACAGAGGCTCGGAGCAGTGATGTAATAGCTAGCATCAGAAAATGTAGGGTAAAACGAACAAAAAGCAGCGGAACCACATGCTAGTTTGCTGATGTGTAATTAAGCATAGAGGACATGAAGCAGTCTGATGGAACCAACAGGTGGCATCAGAACAACACCATTATCATAAATATAGCATGCAAGAAGTAAAATAGTAGGCAGTGATATCTAGAAAGTACAGTAATACTTAGGACAAAACTAAAGCATATTAACTATATGTGCACTGGTATGTAATTTAGCACATGTAACATGTTCACTGCCAGAAGTATGGCCCTACAGGTGCAAGCAGAATAACGCGTCTCATGAAAAATTGAATGATGCCCTGAAGAAATTCAAAGGTGCGGTGCTTATGCTAAGAAAGTGAACGTAGGCGCCGGCCGTTGGATAATAGTACCTGATTCTCGGCGGCATATGGGTATCGTTGTCATACTTGATAGCTAAGGATCGTCGATGGTGCTCGTGTTGCGGTTGAGTTTGGGCCGGCTGTCGCCGTCGCTGAAGCGGCTCCAGTGCTTCGGTTGCGGCGCCTGTCGACATACAAGAAAGCTCATCTGTGGTAAGTGAACAATTGCACGATAAAGAAGAGAAAAACCGAAGGAGTACAAATCGAAATAACCTGATGAGGCTGCGGCGTCAGTAAAGCAGGGCCGGTGGAGTTGAATATGGCGTCCGTGGAGCGGGTCCGGTGCAGTGGACGAAGGCTTCGGCGGGCGTGGTGTACAATGCTTTCGGTGAGGCGGATCTGTTTCGGCGGACGGGGGCTTGTATGAAGGGCCAGCGATGGGGCGGACGAGGGAGTCTGTGAAGGGCCTACACTGTGGTGGACGAGGGCGCCTGTTAAGAAGATCCGGTGCGGTGGACCATGATGGCGGTCAAGGAGATCTAGAGCGGTGGACAAGCCAGTCGGTGAAGCGGCTCAGGTGAAGTGGTGAGTTGGCAGTCACTACAAAGAAAAGACACATCCGTGACATTTTGGGCCGAACGGATTTTTTTTTCTGTCATACATATGACACTTCTATGACGATAATTGTGACAAAACCCGGTATCATCATAGATGTGGTGGGCTCCTACTTCTATGACAAAAAATCATGACAGAAAATGGGCTTTTCGTCCTGGGCGGGCCGGAGACGCAGCTGCATGACATTCTTTGGGCCGTCCATGACGGAAAAAACCGTGGTAGAAGCAAGGGCGAGGAAAATTTCGGGGAGTTCCTGGTTACGGTGGGAGGTCGGGGGCCAAGTGATGCACGTTTCTCTCGTACACGTACGCGCGTGTGTGCGAGGCGTTGGCTCTAACTGAACCCGAGCGAGGCGTTGGGCTCTAACTAAATCCGAGCGATTGCACTGCAGGCTACGCGTTACTGAACCTGAGCGATCGATCGATGGCTGTTAACTGAACCCGATCGAGCGATTCCTTCGCTACTGCTGCTAACTGAAGCCGATCGATTGGA
>NC_057799.1:147637790-147654475 GCF_018294505.1 Triticum aestivum | reverse complement strand
GGTGCCCGTGGAGGGGTGGTTGAACAGGACCCCGTGGTGTGGAGGGCTGGATGAACAGTAGATGGTGGAGGGGTGGTTGAACAGTAGCCGGTGGAGTAGCGCGCGGTGGAGGCTGGATGAACAGGAGCCCGTGGAGGCTGGAGGAGGTCGACGGTAGCCCGTGGAGGCTGGAGGAGGTCGACGGTGGAGATAAACAGTATCCCGTGGAGTCCCGTTTTGCGGTACGCCACACCCCTCCCGATCAACAGGACCCCCATTTCGACTGTAGCGCTCCAAGACAAGTCCGTTTCCTCCGTTTTGCGGTACGCCACACCCCTTCCGATCAACAGGACCCCCGTTTCGACCGTAGGAGGTCCGTTTCCTCCGTTTTGCGGTACGCCAGACCCCTCCCGATGAACAGGATCCCGTTGCGAACGTGGCCAGTCGAACACAAGGCCGTTTCCTCTGTTTTGCGGTACACCAGGCCTCGTTTCCATCGCCTGTTCCATCCAAGCCCTCCCGATGAACACGACCACGCATTCCGTTCTGACCCAGCCGGTTGGCTCCCACGCGTTCTGTTGCCTCCCGATGAACACGACGCATTCCGTTGCCTCCCCATGAACACGACACATTCCGTTGCCTCCCCGTGAACACGACGATGACGTTGTTTCTCCGTTCTGACCCAGCCATGTACATGAGCCCTGGCCGTACGTATGCGCGAGTAGGCGTTCGAGACCCTGTCCGTATGTACGTATGTGGCCGTGTTTTCTTTCTTGCACCCTGGCCGCTGTACGTACGTGTACATGCTATGTGCGCGCCTCTACTATGACATGTACGCGCCTCTACTACGACACGTGCGCGCCTCTACATCGACCAGTATATATGTACGTACACGTTCGCGACCAGAATGACAACGCTACGTATGCTTCGACCAGGTGGGTCCCGACTGTCAGGCACTTCCTTGCCTGCGAATATGTAGCTGGTGGGTCCCAGAAGTTAGGGGGGCGAGTCGTTTTTTTTGCCCGGACGCACTTCCTTCCGTGCGAAGGTGTAGCTGCTGGGTTGCAGCAGTCAGGGGGGGAATCGTTTTGTTTTTTTGACCGGACGCACTTCCTTGCGTGCGAAGATGTAGCTAGTGGGTCCCAGCAGTCAGGGGGCGAATCATTTTTTTCGGACGCACTTCCTTGCGTGCGAAGATGTAGCTGGTGGGTCCCAGCAGTCAGGGGGAAACGTTTTTTTCGCGAAATACGGTGGCCCGTCCGGTGGGTCCCCGCTGTCGGGTGGAGGAATAATTATTTTGCGCGTAATAAGGAGGCACTTCCTTACTGCGGCCGTGGACCTAGCTGTCAGCCTCTCCACGTACAGTCCACGTCCGATGGAAGCCATTCCTTGACCACGTTGACCACGCCGCACCGAGAGCACCAGGGCGGTGGACGACGGTGAGGCCTAGGAAGGGGACGACGCGGAGCCGGAGAAGACGCGGCAGTGGATGCCCACGCGTAGAGGAGTATGAGGGTTCACTCGTTCGGCTGCGGTGTGAGGCTGTCGTCGCCGCAGAATAACAGGGGGTGTGGGTGCATAGAGGGATGGCCTGGCCAGCGGTGGGAGTAGTAGGGGGCGGTGATGCCTTCGCGGCATCACAGCCGGCCACGGGCGGCAGGAGCAGGCGGCACGACCGGCGCTACTTTGGGCGGCTAGAGCAAGAAGACCAGAGGTTGAAGAAGCACTACGGCCGTTGGATGGACATCGTACGGTCACTGGAGCTAGAATCGTTCATATATTGACTAAAGTTGACAAAGGCCTCCGTCCCAGTCAACTTAGTAGGCCCACAAGTCAGCCTCCCACCAAGGTGGGTCCCAGCTAGTAGGGGGTATTCATTTTTTGTGCGTAATAAGGAGGCACTTCCGGTGGGTCCGAGCTGACAGCGGGGGGAACGTTTTTTTCACGAAATACGGTGGCCCGTCCTGTGGGTCCCAGCAGTCAGGGGAAACGTTTTTTTGGCGAAATACTGGTGGCCCGTCCGGTGGGTCCCTGCTGTCAGGTGGAGGAATAATTATTTTCCACGTAATAAGGAGGCACTTCCTTGCGGCTGCCGTGGACCCAGCTGTCAGCCTCTCCACGTACAGTACTCTTCCGATGGAAGTCGGTCGTTGACCACATTGACCATGCCGCGCCGAGAGCACCATGGCGGTGGACGACGGTGAGGCTTAGGAAGGGGACGACGCGGAGCCGGGGAAGACGCGGCAGTGGAAGCCCGCGCGGAGAGGAGTACGAGGGTTCACCGGTTCGGCTGCGGTGTGAGGCTGCCGTTGCCGCAGAATAACAGGGGGTGTGGGTGAGTAGAGGGATGCCCTGGCCAGCGGTGGGAGTAGTAGGGGGCGCTGAGGCCTACGCGGCAGCACAGCCGGCCACGGGAGGCGGGAGTAGCCGGTCCCGCCGGCGCTGCTTTGGCGGCCGGAGCAAGAAGATCAGAGATTGAAGAAACACGACAGCCGTTGGATTGACATCCAACGGTTACGTCTGCTAGAATTGTTTGTTGATTTATATAATAACTAAAAAAATCTTGCATACGCGTCAACTAAACAGGCCCACAAGTCAGACCACTCCCTCTTTTTTAATAATTTATATATAGCTCATGGCAACTTCTTATGCAATTTATTGCAGTCGTTTTTTTGGTTGGCCAGGGCCAATTTCACATATTTCTGTGGGTTCCAAACTATTTTTAATACCGAAATGTCGAGCCAGATTTAAAGTACTTTGAAGATATATTTAAATTAGGTTAATGCCTAGTGAAATAGGAATCTAAAAATGTGAAAAAATCAGAAATTGTAAAGTAATTGCCAATTTGTCATCTGTTTTTATATTTACAACCCATTTCATATTACTTTCAAGATTTGCAGGCTTCTTGAAAGAGTTGCAGCCCATCAGGGCGTAGAAAAATAAGTAGGCCTGGATTGGGTATTCTTCAGAAAAAATAAACTGGGCTCATTTTCACAAAGAAAAAATAGCTGGGCTGGTCACATCGTGAACATAAAATATAAGCCTGGGCTAGACGGGCCACAGCCCAATTCATACCCTGCTCCGTCTCAACAATACCAAACAAAAAAAAATACTGCTCGAGTAGCTACGTCCCAGGTGTCAGCCGATCTTGTGCTGTTCTCTTGTCTATTGACTATATACGCTCACAATGTCGTGGGTCCCAGATGTCAGGAAAACACTAGGAGGAAGCATTTTATATTTCCATACGCTGACGTGGTGGGCCCCTACTGTCATCCTCTCCACGTACTTCTGCCGATTCCTGTTGTTTATTGACCATGTTGACAACGCGAGAGGGCGGCGCCGCGGCGAGCGCACCAAAGCGCGCGGAGGACGTCGGCATTAACGATTTAGGAGACGGTGGGGCGGTGATGCGTGTGCTGAGGCGCAGCCAGCCGTGGGAGGCGGAAGCAGGCGACCCCGCCGGCGCTGGTTTGGTTTTGGTGGCTGGAGGAAGACAGGACTGAAGAAACACGACAGACTGTAAAAGCAGCAGGAGTACTTAACAACCTTAACTGAAACCAGCAGGGGCACTTAACAACCAAAGCTGAAAGCAGTATGAGTACTTATACAGGTTCAACCGTACAAAGCACACCTCGAACAATGCTACTTTGCCTACAGTTAACCAAGGGTGAGGCCGCCAAGCCCCAGGACAAGGCCCAGGCGCCACCCTGCGCATCCACAACCTTCTGAAAGCGGCTTCATCTCGCAACGTGGTCAATAAACAGGATATTCGCTTTAGAGCCATGGAAAAGCATGAACATAATCTTCTGTCCTATTCTCCAAGATGGACGGGCCTTCATTATTTGAGACCACCCATGAATAAGTATATTTTCACCTCCAAGGGGAATTGAGTAGGTCGACATAAACCATGTTGTGACCAAGCACAAGTCTGACCTGACCATGATCAGGCATCTGTATAGGAACAATAGAACTCGGCAGTTCCTGTTTCAAGAAGATCACAACTATAAAACTATGTATAAGCAATAGTTTATGAACAACATATATAACACAAAACAGCTCGTACCATAAGTTTCTCGACACAGTTGGACCTGTTCAACGAGTGCAGCAGTGGCACACATATCCCACGTGGCCTTCCACCATTGAAACGCCCCACAAGGACCTCAAGACGATCAATAAAGTGTAGGAACTTGTGGATGTTGATCCAGTCAACTTCAGTGCCATTAGTAACAGCCGAGTTATTACAGAGTAAAAAACGAGCAGACTGCTTAACTTTGAAAAAACCTACACGTGCCACCAATTATAAGAAAGTATTAGTTAGAAGTAGCATCTTCGTGAGAGATTCGTTGCTACTTCTAAAGTTAAATTGTGATTAGTTAGACAGAATATGTGGATTAATAAGTAATCGAGGCAACAAGCAAGAACCAGGTACAAAACTAACATGGATGAACAATTGGAACGACGTCGGGGGTGGAAGATCGCAGTGAAGATGAGACCAGGTTCTGCTATTTCCATCAACATTCGTGCGCCAACTTTTAGTCCGTAACAGTTGAGAAAGTTTATCCAAGTTCGGCCATAAAAAAAGCAGCGATCTTCTTGGTTCATGAACCCAACTCGGAACTTTTATCCATGGCTTGTCTTCACTGTGACCATTAAACTAGTGTATTCAGTTATGGCAAGGCCGAGCATCTTGAGTACATGTGTTCTGGCAGAGCAAATAATACACTGCAGGAAAAATAATATGAGAACACAGCATGTTCAAAAAGCCCCACCCTCTCGGATAGAAAAGAGGATTCTAGGAACATACTGTGCGCGTTTCAAAATGCTGTGTTTGGATGAGAAGGAACAAGTGTGGCGTCTCGCCGAGGGCGCAGAAACCTGTAGGGTACTCGCACTTTGGGCACTACAAATGAAACACACTAGATTCAGTAGGAAGAAAAATGCATCAACGGCGGCGGCTGCCATCCTAGGATTACCTGCGACCAAGGGACTTGTATTTATCGGGGAGAAGGGGATTCAGGCCCAGTGAAATATTGCCACTTCGTCCGTCCAGCTTACTGCTAAAGCTGGAAAGGGGGGGTTGTGATTTGACGGCTCATTGGGCATTACTGCGGCGCTACGACCGGGGTGTGTCTACCGTGAAGTTGTGCACTCTAATTTGTGCATATGACACATGGACCCCGTTGCCGGTTGCCCCACATATCAGCGAAAGGAAGTAGAAAGACAGGAGTAACTAGTTACACATAAATATATTTTTTGACAGAGAGATACTCCCTCTGTAAATAAATATACAAATCTTTTATATCACATGCTCACCTTGCCGAGAAATATACTCCCTCTGCAACGCACGGGCATTATGGGGTTCAACTTTTTTTATGGGGGTTCAGCTGAGAATATAATACTCAGATAGGCTCACGGTTCTGGACTTTGGGCCGCAGGCCAACCCTGCATGTTTGGGGGCCCATGTGTTCTACCTCAGCGCTTTTCATATTGCAAGCGATCGGTACGGCGCTGGTTTTATATGCTGTCGCAAGGCGAATACACAAAATTGAATAAAGCACGGCAGCTATTGGAATGAAATAGAACAACAGTTTGTAACCAGCAATCAGAGTTGCAATTCTATCAACGATATACCATGTGATAAATAATATTGTCGTACTACTTATACACACAGGACACTTGTTTCACCATGCCAGATTATTACATCAAAATCTCTCGGAGGATAGATCCGTTCGGCAGTTGTGTGCTGCTACTGAAGAATTTCAAAGTTGATTTGGACCAGCTCTCCTTGCCGAGGAAGTTCCATTTTGACATCATCCCCTACCGCAAGATATGATTTAGATTTGAACCTTGACCATCCTTTAGCATCAATCATCATGCGACCATCCTTTGTACTTACGGTATATTGAGCAGGTTCATTCACACCAAGGCTGCGCATGGTAAGAGAAACGTGGCCGCGGTCGCCCGGATTGTTGAACGACTCCCTCGTTGCTCTTGGAATTCCCTGTTTGCAAACAAGAAGACATACCCAAACGGTTAGATCAACATAGTGAATCATGTGAAACAACATGGAAAGAAAAAAGAACGAAGCACTTGGGTGGCCAATGCTTACCAAGAAGGTGGACATGTCGGTTTTTGTAAGGACTTTGGTATATGAAGTGCGAACTGCAGCCCAGTCTATTGCCGGTGCAACTGCACGGGCCGGAGCAGATGCAAGTGCAAGTGTTGGTGCAGGTGCCGAAGCCGCTAGTGCTGCCGGAGATGGTGCTCCTTGTAGAGCTGGTGCCGGTGTCGGAGCAGGTGCCGGTGTCGATGCCCGATCCTCCAGTAGATCAGACTGATCCGCTGACGCGGTCGGTTGCCAATCCTTAGCTGGATCAGACTGAGCTGCTACCGCTGTCAGTGCTAGAGCAACTGCCGGTGCTCGATCTGTGCGAGACAACGGCGATCGTGTCTGGTCTGCTATGATCAGCTTTCTAACTTGACTAGGATCCGTGACCGTGATCCAGTTTTTTTCTTCATTTCTTTTAAATGCGAGAAGGACTAATTGTGGCGTTTTTGTTAAACCAAACTGTAGTTCATCAAAGGGATTCAGCTTGTACTCAGACAACAGACTGATCCAAATTTTTTCCAGTAATATAAGTGATGGACAGTGCCTTCGTTACTGACACGACATAAGAAGTGAAACCTGCAAAAATAGCCATCGTAGAGCAAACCAAATGGTTTATTCTGTGATGAATTTCACATGGCAAAACCTGCATCATAAAATTGTAGGAAAAGAAAGAAAACATGACATTAAATCAATAAGATTTAGACGGTAAATCAATAAGATTTACTTGATGCGACATGAGTGAATCCTTACCAGGAAATCACTATGTTGAAGTAGTAAACAGAAGATTGATCGTCCAACTACGGGTGGCATGCAGGGGCCCCGCCTACTCCCACAAGCAGGACAGTCCAAAGGTCATGACAAATCGTATGGACCGAACATCCATGGGACTGGAAATCCTGGTGGGTGCGACAAACCCTGCAATGCATACAGATATTGGAGTGTAACCATAATTGATAAACCGTCCTCACAAAAAATATGATCTGGATACTTCAAAATATACAGACTGAATTGAGTGGACAGACATTAACATAGACATTAACATAGACCGTGCACACACCAAAAGCGGCAGTACTAATAAACAATACAGGGTTCACAAACACAAATCAAGTACTGAACAATAGTACTTACTACAGACAAGCAAAGTTGCACTAACTAAACTCTGCAGACTATTTCTTGCCACCGCCTACGGGATGAACCCCGCATAACTGACTAGGCCATGGACTTCGTGTGAGATGTCCACATGCACCATCACCATCTTGTCAACCTTGGAGAACCTAACAGAGTGGTCTTTCCACTCATAAACATGATGATGAAGACAGGCCGCATCAGATTTGTTTGGAAGCTTTACAAGAACCACACCCTTCGTAATCGAAGGCACAGCCAGGAAATTGTTGTGGTCAAGTACAGCCTCGAGAACATGCCTGACAACAATGCTACAGGAAAACACTAGTTCAGGACACGTGGAGACAAGGACACAATAGTTGGATAGTTCAGCAGTAGAACTCATCATCAGGTCTTCCAGTTCACACGGCATGACTTTGAGAACTTCATCTCCACCGCGGACCTGGTTCTAATTCAAACAGAAACCATATTTTATTACTACCTCCGTTCAGAAATATAAGATGATTTTCGATATTATACTCCATATATGGCTACATATACACACAGAAATGAGTGAACAAAGACACTAGAACATGTCTTCAAAGGCATGAGAGCAGAGGGATTACATGCAATATCCATAACACAAGTTACTGAGGCAAATATACCCTCTTAAAAGGTAGCATTGATGTTCATAAAGTACTCCCTCCGTCCCAAAATTCTTGTCTTAGATTTGTCTAGATATGGATGTATCAAGTCACATTTTAGTATTAGATACATCCGTATCTAGACAAATCTAAGACAAGAAATTTGGGACAGAGGGAGTAGTTGAAAGTAATCTATAAGAAATCAGTGTCAACCTCTCGCATGTTTTGGTCAAAAGAGGAATTTAGAACCGTCATTTGGCACACTAAAATCACATGCAAGATCACCCAGAAAGTTGTACTACCAGTACTAGTACTGCGTGTTAGATGAAAAAACACGATCAAGATCGAGAAAAAGATCGTCAACAAGAGACATTACCTGGACTTGCTTAATGAGGGATCCCGGAGAGGGGGGCTTGGACAGAGCGATGGCTTTGAGCTTGTCTGCGGTAGTCTCGGCAGGATGCTTGCGCTTCTTCGTACCATGAGCCTCGACGGTTTTGGCCAGAGCCATAGACATCACGTCGGCCGGTGCTCCGGCGTCCATCCAAGAGAGGAAGCTGAGAGAGGAGAGTGAAAGGAGGAACGAGATGAGGGAGAAGCGAAGCGAGTGGGTGTTTTCTTCAAGAGAGGAAGCTGAGAGAGAAGAGTGAAATGATGGTTGCTTCGTCCGTCCAACTTACTGCTGGAAAGGAGGGGATTTTGTGATTTGACGGCTCATTGGGCATTACTGCGGCGGTTCGATCGGGGTAGTCTACCGTCACTCTACTACGGAGTAATTTAGTGCATGGCTAGTGGACCCAGGTGCTGGCTGTACCACACGTCGGCGAAAGTGAGTAATTTAGTGCATGGCAGGAGGAGGATCCGCACGGTAGAGCGTGTCCACTGTTTTTCTGAAGAAAAAATGATTACAACAAGCGTTTCCACTCTTACGACGGACGTGTGCTTCTCGAGGCACACGACGTTGGTGATGCAGGGTGCAACCGCCCATAGAGCCCGCTCCCGGTCGACGGGAGCCAGCTCATCAAAGACGGCGTCCAATGGCACGAATGGATTCCGGTGACGGAGCCTTGAAAGGATTCGCCCGGCAACGGCGACGGCAACCCGCAACCCCTCCTTGTCTAGCTCAGCCCCCACCATCGCGCGGAGATGGCTCAGCTCCTCGGAGATATAGGTGAAGAAGGAGACCAGGTCAGGAAGCCGCAGCTCGTTGAAGTCGACCGGGTGGTCAAACGGGTTTAGCCCGACGGCCGGCATCGTCGCACTGGCACGACGGTAGGCATCGCGCAACCGCAACACATGCGTGGCAACTTGGTTCACCAAGTGGCTGAGGCGATCCTGGACCTCGTCACGATCGGCCCGCTCGCACTCCAGCCGGCTCCCCTGACGGCCTATCGTATCTCCCGCTTTCTGCAGCAACGCCGCCGACGCCTCAAGCATCTTTGTGGTGGACGCCTGCCGCTTTTGAAGCTCCGTGAACTCCCGCACATAACGGAGGAGCATGGCACTCCTCTCCTCCTTGAGCTCACGGAGCTCCACGTCCTTGGCCCTGAGCTCCGCATCCTTGACATGGAGCTCCTATGTCAGGCGCCTCACCTCGAACTCCGTGATCTGCTGCGCCGCCATGGCACCAGGTAGAAGCAATGGGGAGAGGAAGCAAAGGGGGCGAAACGGCTGAAAGGCAATGCAATCTACGGGAAGGTGTAGGGAACGGGGAATCTTTTGGTTTTCACCACGGTAAAACACTAGTCGACGACTTCTCACATCAGGGAGCAGTGGGTTTTTACAGGCGGAGTCATCGTGACTAATTGCTGCCACGCCTGCTCCCATCAATCAAAAAATTAAAAATCCTGCCGCGCCTGCTCCCGTCAATCAAAAAATTAAAAATCCTGCCGCACCCAAACACCAGAGCAACGCCGCGGTGGATATTTCAATTTACCTGCCGACAAGTAGATAAAAAAAGGGGTGAAAAAACAAATGTGGCGGCGGCCTAGCTAATCGGTCGAACTAGCCCAACTAGCTAGCCACCGTGCTTCACTGATGTACTCGGCGGGAAAGGTGGTCTTTCGTGATTTGACGACTCATTTACTTGCTTCGGCGCTACGACCGAGGGGGACCCAGAAAACGCGCGGTAGGGCGTTCCACGTCAGGAAGAATATATGCATGCACCACCCGGGAGGACCCCGAAACCGCGCGGTAGGGTGTGCCACGTCTCGGCACGGAGGAAAAATGTGCGTGTAAAAATATACTGTATCAGACGTAGTACCTATGGTTCGACCTCGGGACCCAGCCAGTCGGTCGAAAACACCCCACTAGCCACACAGCTTCATCATGCAAACGTGGCACGGAGGATAGATGTGGTTAGCTCCGTCTCGACCAGCCACAACGTCTCTTGTTCTAGGCGATTCTTCTATTTTCCAAGCTTTTTTTAGTTGTAATAACACCACGGCAAACTAGCGCCGCTCTTTGTGTGTGCCCGTGCAAAGGTTAGATGATGGAGAGAAGAGAGATTGAGATCGCAGACCTGGGACCCACCAGTAAGTGAGACAACGGTCATGCACGTGTTGACGAGGCACTCCCTCTACTCTACTCAACGCAAGTACTGTATAAAATCAAGTTATGGGACAAAGCCAACAACCGTTCATTTTTTCAGGCTATTGACTTATGCTTTGTAGTCCAGGTTGCCAGTTCGAATCTCGTCTTTTAGATTTGTTAGTTTTAGGTCCAAATTTGATTAATGACAAGTGGGACCCCCGTGTGTTGTTCTGATATTTCAGTGTAGGATGTTTTTTTGAACAAACACTTTGCGCGGTTAGACAAGTAATGGCACGAGTTACACGTATTTTGCAAGTTTACGAACAAAATTGACAGCGGCATAGAATATCACATCCACTCCGCAGCTTAGATACTATGGTGATACGAGTTTTTACACCGTTGGAAGTGAGATCCAATGGCTTGGGAGTAGTCTTTGTAATTATGCGCAATTTCCAAACTCTCCAAAGGTTTTTTTGCAAATAAAACATTCAGGCCTCGTGTGTGCCGCTGCATCTTCGATCGAACGGCTCCCCGGTGCTCATATTAGGTGCTCCCCGTAGCTTAATTACCCGCTACGGTGATATGAGCATCTAGGTCGTATGATCAGTGATCAGATGGCACATGCGTAGTACTTGTACTTTCTGCGCATTTCCCAAACTCTATCAGTCGTATATTGCAAAAACATTCAAACCTCCTACTATGGGCCGTTAGATCTCAGTGAACTCGTATCACCATAGAATCTACGGTGCGGGAGCACCTCATACTCTCCCGTGCGAGAAAACATAAGGTGCTATCGCAGCTTGGATGCTACGGTGATACGAGCTTGGAGGTCGTTTGATCTGAGATCCAATGGCATCTGAGCAGTCTTTGTGCTTGTAAGCAGTGGCCGAACTCTTTTGGGGCTTTTCTGCAAAAAACCATTTGAACCACCGAGGAGGTGTTGGGTCACAAATCCAACGCCTCCGAAGAGCTTGTATCACCAAAGCATCTAAGGTGTGGTAGCACATGATATTCTTACATACAGGAGAATATGATGTCCTCCTTCATCTTAGATGCTACGGTGATACGAGCTTCAAGGTCGTTGGATATGGGATCAAAGGGCATCTAAGTAGTTTTTGTACAAATTGTGTGCAATTCTCAAACTCATCAAGGTTTCCTGCAAAAATATTAAGACACGTCATGTGAGCTACTATATCTCAGATCTACAAGCTCCAAGCAACTCGTATCGGCATATAGAATCTAAGGTATGGGGGCACATGATATTCTCCCGGGGAGGAGGGGTGGGGGGTGCACAACCAATCGGTGGTTGGGAGGGTGGGGACAAATATAATCTAAACAACCCTAAACAGAGCTCCACAATTTTATCTAAGGTCGAGGGGTTGACCCCCGACAATCATAGCTCCGCCTAAACACAACATTTGCATGTACTGTAGTACTAGACTTAATATTCATGTTTCAGTTTCATGTTCATTTTAAATATTGAACTGAGGACCATGGATGTCTTACATTTTACTCCCTTCGTTCCTAAATATTAGTCTTTTTAGAGGCTTCAAATGGACTGGCACATACGGATGTATATAGACATATTTTAGAGTCTAGATTCACTCATTTTGCTCAGTATGTAGTCACTTGTTGAACTCTCTAAAAGACTAATATTTAGGAATAGAAGGAGTATTTTTGAATTCGTGTCATACATGCATGGTTTGGAAAAATAGATGCACTATACTTATTGGATTGTTGTTGTGTTCGTGCGTGTGTGTCTCTGTGTGTGTGTGTGTGTGTGTGGTCATATGCTTGATACATACAAAGTTTTCTCACCTCCATATTGTTCATCTTTTAAATTTGAATTTGCATTGGAAAAGTTACTAGGGATACCATGAAATGTGAAATCCACGTTGAGATCACTATATCACAAACTCACTCTAATTCAACAACTCATCATAAATCAATTACCACATTGAGATTAGTATTTGCAAGGAAAATACGGGTATTGTAATACACATAGATTCGTTCGGCAATTTAAAAGGCTCCTTTCGTATTCTCGAATGGTAGGACCCAACGGCGTACCAGCCAGACCTTGGCTCGTGTTGATCCTAAAAAAACCGGGCTCGTGTCCTTCGGTGGCGTGCATGGTACGCACATTAGGCAACCCCAACCGGTCGAGCCTCAGCCTTTCAAGTCGAAATATCTGGCGGCCAGAATTCCAGCCCTAGGAAATTCCCCTCATGTCCCCGGTCCATAATGACTATCGATGAACAACGGAGGGATGCTTTAGTAACTAGACAACGTTACCTACCGTGCCGAGCACGGTTCAATTCCCTCGGTCGCCACTCGTCAAGGTGACCCGTCAACTGCATTGCCTAGTACTACTAGTACTACACCAGGATGAGCACAGAATTGAGCCCATTTGTTCGTGCCTAGTACTTGAGTTAATATATCAGGCAATGCACTAATGCGGAGGGATTATCC
This sequence comes from Triticum aestivum, assembly GCF_018294505.1. NCBI lineage: Eukaryota > Viridiplantae > Streptophyta > Magnoliopsida > Poales > Poaceae > Triticum > Triticum aestivum. The sequence continues at coordinate 147,641,641 of NC_057799.1, read as the reverse complement.
TTTTACTCTGCATATATAACTTGTCTGAAGTCTAACTAAGGAAAATGTTTGACCAAATCCTTTCTTAAGAAATACAACATGACAGATGTACGGCTTGAAAATTTATTGCATGATGCAGGTTATGATATTGTTTCGAATCCTGGATCTTAAATTTCAGAAAATCCAAAAGTGAGCATAAATTCTTGAAACTAAGCATGGTCACGTGATATGGCACAAATATTACTTCGTAAGTTTTTTCTTCAATTTGAGACAAGCTTCTTATGACAAGTTGCACAAATGAAGAGCCAAGGTATTTTGGAACAAAGACCTGTCACGTTAAGGCGAACGCTTTCACTATTGAAACCGTGGGCGTTTACGTGCTGCCACAAGTCCCCGCTTCTCATCGGCAGGTGCCGTCCGAGCAAGCGTGTGAGTCGACGGGAGGCATGCGAGCAGACCACTGCGCCGGCTGTCAGGGAGGCGTGCGAGCAGACCGCTGTGCAGGCTCACCGGGAGGCGAGCCCTTTGACCAGGCTCCGCCGCCCACCATCGTCCCAACTGCTCCCACTTTTAATGTCGCCGGCGCCGCAGTTTAAAATCAACCCCGCACTACCCGGTATCGCTACAATCCTCTCTCTTCCTCTCCGATTCTCCTGTCGTCTACCTCCAACTAGCCTGACCTAAACGTACGCCATGCCGCATCACGATGGTCTGCCCTTAGTTTTTCAGTTTCCTGAGGAAGACACCCAACCGGAGTCTCAAGAACATAAGGTGCTTTGGGACGAGCTTGAACTGGCCTTGCGGGAAGACGCCGCGCCTGTCGCCGCTCCCGTTCCGGCTCCCGTCGCCCCGACTGCGCCAGCGCCCATCCCCGTGGCATTGATGGGCTGGGAGCCGCACATTGTCGCCGAGCTTGATCCCATGGGGTTCCATGAGGTCCCCGCCGACTTTCACGCGCCCGTGCACCTGCCAGCGCATGCGCCTGCGCGTGCACTGACGCGCACGCCCGTGCCGGTGCACCTGCCAGCGCATGCGCCTGCGCGTGCACTGACGTGTGCGCCCGTGCCGGTGCCCGTGCACACGAATGTCTCCGCCGCGCCGTTGACAGCGCCTATCCCCGCGCGGGTGCCAGTGCCCCCCTCAGCGGCATGGATGGCCGCCGTCGACCGCTTCCTTGCACCAACGCCAGTCGCCTCCCCCCGCCAGTTGACTCGCTCCGAAGTCCAGAACATTTTGGCCTTCCTTGAAGCTAGGCCAACGTCCAGGAGTACGCCAACAACAGCGCAACACGCCGCCGTCGCCGTCGGTCAGTGGCCCGACGACACACAGAGCATGGCAGAGGAGCCGCTTCCCACCGCGAGACGCCCCCGCCGCCGCCGCGTAATCTAAATTTTTCCATGAAAAACGTTCGGATTGCCATGCTTAAAATCCGAATGTTTATCATTTCCGTTTATTTTATATCGATCGTCGTATAATTTAAAGTCGGAGTCAGAATGAACGAAATGTATGGTTTGATCGATTGAATGTTCTGCTAGAGCCATATCAAATTAAATATAAAACGTCATCAAGCCACATGTATTCCTTGTCATCCAACGACCTAGACTACTTCAATGTCGAGCGCTCAACACGTTAAGCGTGCAGTTAATTTCATGCCAAAAATAGTGCTAATCACATGACAACACGCAAATAATATCCTAGTAGTTAATATCCGCATACACTTAATATACTTCCAAATTAACGTGCATTGCACCTACACACTGACTAGTGCTGCTAGTACGTGAAACTGGTGCCGTGACATGTGAACGCGTCCAGATATGGTCAACGGCAACATCGCCCGCGATTTCTTCCTGTTTGCCCGTGCGTCTAAACGCAGAAGGGGAGGAGAGAGAGAGAGCACACATGGAACCCACCAGTAAGTGAAGGCGGATAGTACTAAAAATAATATTACATGTTATCCATTAATTAGGCTGTGGTAATATAAAAACATTATGTGAACAAAGGGGGTACAACAAACATTGCTATTCTACCTATGTTGCCTATTGACGTGCGGCTTGAAGGCCCGGTCGCATGTTCGATCCTCGTCCTTTATTTTTTAATTTGTATATGGGTCCAAATTTGTTTCATGACATGTGGGCCCCTCGGTGTGTAGTTTGTAGCAATTTAATTTGTGGGTCGAAATTTGTTCCATTCCAAGTGGACTATCGGTGTGTAGTTTTGTAGCTTATTTATAATAATTAAAGAGAACAACATAGTTTTTTCAATAATATCATGGTGCGACGTTGAAGGCGAGAAAGGACATGCGAGAGAGCGATGACCGAGCCAGAGGGAAATCAACTAGGGGAGTTGCGTGGGTTGCAACGGTGTTTGGAGTAGCTGTGGGCCGAATGCTACGAAAATATAATCTAAACCGGCCGGAATAAATGCCTACACAAATTAATCCAAGGTTGGAGTGCCCCTCGCAATGTAAATAGCTCCGGCTTTGCGAGGGATGGAGAGGTAGTAGCTTCAACGCGTGGAAGATACGGTGTGAGAAAGCGAGGTCAATCGAGAGACATATAGATAGAGAGACAAAGTGAGTGTGGTCCGACATTCATTGAACAAATATATATGCTCTGGAGAGATATTGTCCGATTGAGCTTTTTGGCAAGGGTGAGGGCTGTAAGATAGAGCTTGAGAGATGATCCAGTCACAGACGTGTAGATATATTTTGTGCGTGGGAGGAAGCAAGGTCAACCGATCACATAGGGTCACCGTGCGATCGAAAGAGTGAGACGGGTTGGAGAGAGTGACCTAGATAGACGATGTGCGTGAGAGAGTATACAATGTGAATAGGTCGAATTGGGCTCAAACATGGTGATATATCGTTTTTGTCCGAGAAAGAGCGAGGTCAATCGAGACATACAGAGAGAGAGTGAGAGAGAGAGAGAGAGAGAGATTGAGTGAGCGTGGCCCACCATGAGGTCGAAAGAGTGGCGGCGGCTTGGATGGACTGACCTAGATAGACAATCTGCGTGAGAGAGTATAGAGTGTGTCGATTGAAGCCCAAACAGGGAGATATATCATTTGTGTGTGAAAGAAAACGAGGTTAAACGAGACTCAGATAAAGAGAGCGAGATTGAGCGAGTGTGGCCCGCCGTGCGGAAGAAAGAGTGAGACAGTCTCGAGGGAGTGACCTAGATATACAATGTGTGTGCGTGCGCACGAGAGGTTTGGGGAGCTAGATAGGCAATGCATGTATTTAGCGCGAGAGGGTGAGAGGGAGAGGGGGAGAGAGAGAGAGAGCTCGGCATGGGGTGCAATGGCGGGTGTGTGAGGTAAATACATTTGGTAACAGAGTGGAAAAAGGGGTTGTGTAGTTGAGAGACTTAGAGATCGAAACATGGAGAGAAAGAATTTGTATTAAAAAAGTAGCGTGGATACAGTGAAATGCGAAATCCACGTTAGAATTGGAGATCGCTACGTGACACACACTCTAATTCAAATAACTAACTACGTGACACACACTCTAATTCAAATAACTAACTACGTGACACACACTCTAATCCACGTTAGCGTGGGTACCGTTTCGATTTTTTTTTCAAATAACTCCTCATAAATTAATTTATAGTACTCCCTCTATTCACTTCTATAAGACCTTGAAGACATTTTAGACAATGTGCAAAATAGTTCATTTTAAGTTGTCTGAAACGACTTACAAAAGTGAACAGATGGAGTATCTCGTTTTGAATGACTAATTATTGCAAGGAAAACACGGGCATGGTAATACATACGGATTCGTTTGCAAATGAAAGAAGATTCGTTTGCATTCTCAAATGTAGGCGCACCAGGCAGACCAGGGTCGTGTCGGGGTGGACGCTGCTTCGGTGCCTTAA
>NC_057799.1:147609505-147637309 GCF_018294505.1 Triticum aestivum | reverse complement strand
CCCCCCCAAAAAGAGGATGACGACAATATAAGTTCGCGCTTCCACGTTTTGGATTGAAATATCTGGCGGCCCCAATTCCAGCCCTGCAAAATCTCTCTTCTCCACCGTCCCCTTCCGCGCCCAGATTGCTCAAATCCCTAATTCGCCGCCAACCCTCGAATCGCCCCTCGTCTCGTCTCTTTCCCCAACGTTCCCCACCTCTGTGCCGGACGACGACGACGAAGACGACGGTCGCGCTTCACCACCGCACCGGAGCTACCTCATCTACGCCCTCGTCCACCGCACCGGGTGGTCCACCGACAACGTCGGCCGCTGCAACCGACGTGCCTCACAGACACCGAGTTCCACCGCATCAGGTGCGCTTCACCGACGCCGTCTCCCAGCTCACTGGGGCTACTTCACCGAGCACATCGTCGCACCTCCGCCCCCCCGAGGCCGTTGGGGCTTCACCAACGGTCTCGTCCATCGCATCGTAGTGCTCCGCTGCCACTCAAGATCTGCATCCGTGCGCGGCCAGCCAACGCCAGCGCATCACCCTCAACGGGTCTGAAGTGACCCGCACTCTAGCTAGGCGAGCATGCCCAAACGCCGGCCCAAACTAGGTATCCACACATCACTCCCTTGTGCACTGTTCCGACGATGTTTGGATATCCTTTCACTGCTCTCTTAGCTTACACGCATATGCAACTCTGACTTTAACTCTTATTTCTTCTGAAGATATCATCTGAAACAAGCAAATCCATTTTTTAGCGAAGCATGACGGCGCTACGGGATCTGGTACACATCCTGCACACCCGTATAACCTTGTAAGTATCTGTCCTCCCGTACAACATCAAGGTCGATTCCTCTTATTTGATCAACCATTCGCCGTGTCAAAAATGCAGAGGGGGATGCAAGGAGCACAAGGCCTGCACATCCAAGCGAGTGGTAACATGGACTTGTACATGGAACATCCCATGCGCAAGTAGAGCTGCAGTGAGCCTGTACAACGAGCTAGCGTAAGTCCCTGCATTTCATTTAATTCATACTGGCATTCGTGTATGATTTGTGTGCAGTGGCTGATCCACGAATTCAAGTTACCAGGGGTGAACATTTAACTTAAAAAATACGAAGGCACTTGCACTCCAGAAATCAACATAACTTGAGAAATGTCAAGCTACATGCACTTTGAAAACCAGCTAATGATCCAAAGTAGTTCAGATTATAAACACTAAATGATGCAAGCACCAAAAAACACAAAATGCAACATGGTGTACAAGGACTACAAACATGGTCTGTACCTGCTTGAATTATTCGTTCTCTGGCTGAAAATATCGAAGTGTAATTGCACGTATAACCAGTGCGCAAACTGCATATCAATATATCTATCCTTCACAAGTATGGCAATAGTTTCAAACAACAGATTAGAAAAGTATTTATGCTATGTTGTCATGATACGGGGACTTTCTGGTAGATGGCCTCGACGTTTCCTCAAGCTATGAAAATGCACTATAATTTGCTTGTCATCAATGCCTGCAAATCTCTGTCTCTCTGAACATAGTAGATCATCATTAGACACTAAATCCTTCAATGAGCTTGCAAAATGCTTGCATTAGATCCCTCATTAGACACTATATGTTCATCACCAGGAGCATGTAAAATGTTTGCATCAAATCCTTCATTAGCAGTCTGTTCATTAGACACTTCAGGCTCAAGAACAACATGAGCTTGTATGTTTGCACCGGAAACTTGATTAGATACATCATATTCAGTCAGTTCAGTATTGATTGGGGGAGTTATAAAATAAGTAGAAATTGGTTTCATTTTCTCATAGATTCCCTACATACAAGCAGTTTTACAACACCGTCAGGTTTAACTATTGGCCAGAAATTGAAGAGTTGAATTAGATATAATCAGGGATGTGATGTACCTGCTTGTTGCGCATGCTACTCTTGCAAGCTGCGACTGTCCGTTTGCGCAAGCTCGATGCCATGCCCGTGCTGCCCCCGCTGCCTCCCACGCAGGCTACACCCAGGATTGGATCTTCCTCTTCTTGTCCTTCCGTTCGCTTGAAGCCCGGCGACCGCCCTCCAACGAGGGCGCGAGGAAGTGCTGTGTCGGTCTGTCCAGCAGCGGCTAGGTTAGGAGCGAACCAGACTGGAGGCTGGAGCGAATGAATTGGGATTTTGCCTGCTGTCGATCGATATGGGAGGCGCTTGTTTGGACCGCGAGCCTGCTATAGGGCCTGCCTTGCACTTATGTTATTGGCCCATCCAAATTGAAACATTTTTCTTCATTTTTTACATTGCCTGCTCGTGCGTTGGGACGAACAAAACTAGCGTGGGCCAACCTGGACGACTCAAACTAGGTGCACACTTTCCAGCCACCTGAGGCGGCCGCCCATACCAGCCCCTATGGTGGCGTCGCCCCTTTTTGCATGTATAATTGGGTAGTGAAAAATATTCTAGTGGCTCTTTTGATTTACCCACAGAATGGTTGAATTGCTTGTTTCTATGAACTGAGTTCGCCAATAATGTGAAGGATGCCAGTCTTTTCATCCTATTGTAGATTGCTTAGATCTCGATATGCCAAAAGTAATCACATGAAATATATAGTAAAAGCCAGTGTGATGAACATATAACATATCAAGGACGTACCATCTTACCAGATTAACCATTCGACTTACCCATGCAGTGTGGGAAGAAAGAAGTATTGGGACTGCGTATCCAACCAATTGATGCCATGGACTCCTTCGTACAACCTTGTAAGCGAAAAAGAAGTTGCAGTGTGCCTGTACAAAGAACTAGCGTAAGTTCAGTTACCTGCTTCTCGGAATTTTAGTTAGCTACTTATTGCAAAATTGTTCAATTACGTTGCTTGGCTTAATTTAGTTTTCTACTGATTACATAATGGCACAACCTGTTAATCATATTGTAGACTGCGCCTATCTATGTGTTTGATACTTACTGTTAAGAATTACCTGTTTGCCTTAACTTAAATATCTACTTGTTTGTTTAACTGCTTTGCTGCTGCAACAGCGGGTTACAACGATGTTAATAACTACTTTTCAGCATCCAATTGAAACTCTTTAATTCCTTATTTGTTTAACTGGTTTGCTGTTATAACTCCCAGTTGAGATGTTTTGCTAACTTCAACTCTTCTGAATCCAATCGGAACTTTAATGGCAAAACAGGTTAGCCCAAGATCAAAGAGCGAGGTCCCCATGGACGTTGCATCATCCCACAGCAGTGGCACCGGCCCAATCGTGCATTATGAATTGCCAACTGCTGATGCTCTAGAGGCTAAACTAGTGGTAGAAAGAGATTCTGCTTCTGCACTTAGAGATGAAGGTGACATGTTGAGGAAGCAAACAGCACAATCACAAGCATTACTCAAGACAACCATTAAATATTTGGTGGATTTCAAAACGAAGCAAGCTGAGACTGACCAGATTGTTAAGGTCCTGAAGGAAAAAAGGAAATTAAATTCCTACTTGGTAAATCATAGGTGAAATGTTCTTTCCATAGTTGAATAACCTTTGTGTTGTCTGTTCATGTAATCAATCAAACCATTTGTTTTAGAGATCATGTAATAATTGTTTTTGTTTTGCTTTTTGGTTTGTAATTTTATTTGAGCACAAGTCTGTATTAATTGATAAGACTCGGAGACATTTCATTTGGATTGCTGTGCCAGACCTACAAATATGCCAATCGGGCTGAATGTCCATTCAGCAATAGTAGTAGTATAGATGGACCATAAGTGGCACGCATCGGAAAGGGCCAAGATGCTGGCTAAAAAAAGGATGCTGTTGTAGCCAAAAAAAAGTACAGCGGCCTGGCTTATGTATGTTAGTTGATATTATTGATCCATATACTCTATAAGTGTTTATATGTCTGTTAGTTCTTTACATTCTTGGTTGATTGACTCGGTATTTGAATCTTGATACATCGCTTGTGTACATATCTAAATGGGAGTACACATTATACTGCGTGTGACATTTGAGTCGGACATGAAGTGTTCCAAATATTCGAATTCACCTTAAACTGGATTCTAGTTTCTGAATTTGAGTATCGGCATTTGTAAACCATATTCATATATGATAGTGGAATACATCTTTGTCGTCCTTTTGAAGATATATAAAAACACATAGAATGATTTATAAAGATTCATATAGGAATACAAAATGGATTCGAATTTAGTTGCTAGGGTAAACGTGGATGCTTATTGTCCCAAAATTCGAAAGAAGCAGCAAAATGTCCACTCCCATGTCGGCTGCCCGAAGCCAAGTGTTTGGGAGATGGAAATTACTGTCTATCCATTACACGGACAATCCATCGGCCCGATTTCCACTGCTCTAAATAGGGGTAGGTTAGTAACTTCAATTAGACGTGACACAATCGCCTCTGAGCCCATTCCGACACGGTGGGCGTCAAACATGGGCGACAAAACTCATTTGATTCAAGCTCATCCGAAAGACCTCTGTTTCTCCCTCCATTCCCCATTCATACACGGTGGGCGGCAAAACAAACTCGACTCGGCCGAAATCGATGTAGGCAAATATTTTCAATAGGGGCAGGTTTGTAACCTCACTCAGACGTGACACAACCGCCCTACCTGTCAGCCCCGTTCATACACCGTGGGCGCCAACCATGGGCGCCAACCACCCTCACCTCGCCCGGAATCGCTCTGGGCAAATATTGGCGAGATGCGAGATTACCGTCCTATCCCCAACCGAGGAGACGTCCAAATTTTAAACGGGGGCTAAGTTCGTAACTTTCCCATATTTCAGACAGGCGCGTCCCAAAAACATGGTTCCCCATACCTCTCCCTCCATTTTCCCATTCATACACCGTCCGCGCTAGAACACCCCATCCCCACACCAGCCTCCGTCCGCCACCCCATCCATCGCCGCCGTCCTCCACCACATCCATCGCCACCGTCCTCCACCATGCCGGAGCGCCTACCAAGACCACGTCGTCCACTGCTAGAGATGGACGGTTCTCATCCACGGCGACGGACCAATAGCCTTGCATCGCGTCCTCTCGCTTCATCGGCACCGTCGTCCTCTTTGTCGGGGCCGCTCACACGACCTTCTCTTCCACCGCAATGGGACCTATCCCTCGATGCACCCGTCTACCGTCACAAATCTGCTTCAACGCCATCGACAGCCATCGCACCCCCGATGCCTACACGGCGCTGCAAGAGAGGTGGTACTTCATATCTCCTCAACTTTTTGATCTTAACCGGAAAATAGATCTTAACTTGGTTACTCTACTTTCTTTTCAGCTCTTAGAATTTAGTTCTTAGTTCGAAGCAAACAATGGATGCTAAATATCATTTCTCCGGTTTGCAGCTTCAAATCTGCCATGGCACAGCCATAATACGGTTTCATTGATCATGCTTAGGGTTTAATTGATCATGTTGGTTCCGTGGTGGTTTCTTTAATAGAAATCGGAGGGGAAACCCTCTTTTGCTAAAAAAATATGCTTAGAGTTTCCCCCTTTTATGATCACTATACGATCAGAATACGTGCTTCGTGTCAGAATAACACTGCTCCACCCATCAAGCTAAACAAGCTTAGTTGTTCAAATACGAATCTGATATTATTAAAACAGAGTTGTTTAATTGGTCAGCTAAATGTTCCTAAATTAGTTTAAAAAATGCATGTTCGCCGCTCGGGTGTGTATCTCTACAGGGTGCCCACGGTGGGCCAGCCCACCCTGGGATTTTGGGTCGTCCCAGGCCCCGATTCCCCTTTGTTCTGCTGCGCGCTTCCGATCTCTACTCGCCCCCAGCCGCCTGCCTCACCGGCGACTTGCCGTCCCCGGATGGCATGACTCTTGGAGGAGACGCCGGACTAACAGGAGGCTAGGAGCCGCTCGCCCAACAGCGCCACAGCTGCCCGGGCGCGCCGCCGTGCCTACCTTCCCAGTCCGTTCAGGGCTCAGGCGTGCAGCACCCACCAAGCCAACCCGATTTATCCTGAGATACGTCCTCAACATTCAGCAGCCACTCCTCATCACCCATTTTCTAATTGATTCATTACTCATTAGGCAGGACTGGCATTAGGGTTTGTTGTGTGCTTAGTGCTACCTACACTTAATGGTTTAGATGTATTTCGGTAATCTTTAGTACCTCTAAAGTTCATAGGGTTTTCAAAATTCCGGCCCTCGGAACAGAAACTAGTCATTTTGGATTGTTGGTCGTAGTGACATTGACCCAGATTACTACTTTAAGCCAGGTTTGTTGACAATTTTACTTGTCTTTCTTACTCATTCGATATAATATCCAATTATTCACGTCGATTAGTTGCAAACAATAAGTGCTAGACAAACTTCTTCATTCAGATTTTGGATGGTCTCTTACTGCAGTTACAATTCTACATACTTGTCCTAGTAAGCTCACAAGTAAATGATTGATTCACTACATCTATGCTTGCCTTGTCATATTTGTTGTCAATATTCTTTTAGGGTGGACCACCCTGTTTCTAAATACTGGAACCGTAGACATGAGTGAATAGTATTTCTCTATGTGATCTCTTCCATCATGTGTGGGTAACGAACACTGCATTGTATAGAAAGAAAGTGTCATTTCCAGCTTTTACATAGGTTTCGATCTTTTACATGGAATACAATCTGCCTACTTGCTTTGTGTCGCACTACCAACACTCCACCCTTGAAGCTAAACATTACGCCACTCATAATTGCTTAGTTTATTTGTTCAAATACGAATTTCATATGATTCTAATGTTCCTACTTCAGTTTTGAAATGTGTGCCTGCCTGTTATAGAGACATAAGGGGTTTGTATTTCTGTGTGTGGTCTGGTCAGCACGGTTGGGGAGGTGAACTTTGCATATGCAGGGGTTTATAGGGAGACACTCTCCGAGTTGAATCCGCAATGCATTCCATAGATAATCTGACTACTTTTTATGTTTTCATGAATCTCAGATTCTGAACAACATCATAATGATTATGAGGTTGCGCGCATGAAAAGAATAAAGCAGAACAATGCCATGGCTGTCAAACTTGGCAGTAAGGGACTGAAATCAAGTCTGGATGCAATGCAATGCAAACGCTCTCCACCTACAGATTTATGCTCAGAATATGATCCTAACAGTGATTCTGAGCTAGAGGGAGACCTAAGTCAATGTAGCTCCCTAGTGGAGGAGTCAGAGGAAGATGCCCTATCTTATTCACCCATCAAGGTACTTGCTCTAACTTTCCAATGTTACATTGCTCGCACATATCTTGCAACTGATGCTTTGCATTGCTTCTACTTTGTTGAACTGCCATTAGCTTAGTTTACACATCGTGTATGTGAATACGCCCTGCCTATCCATTTTCAGTACATATTCCATCTGTCATCATACCATATTTATCCATTCAAATGTTGTTCTTGTGTATCAGACGTTCAAAAGGAAGAGGGCGATTGCTGATCGTGGAGGAGCACAAGCAAAGTATTTGGAAAAGGTAGTGGCACCTGATAAATCAAATAGCCCATTAGGTGTAGTTGCAATATCACCTGACCCACAAAATACCCCAACTCTAGCAGACTCTAGCCCTACTACACTGGTCATTTCTGATGCCCCAACTCAGCAGACCCCAACTGCAGCAAACAGTATGATTATGCCAGTTGACATAGCACCAGTTGTACGACGCAAAACCCCCATTCCAGCAAAGAGTACACCAAATTCAGTTGCCAAATCCCTTTTTGAACCAGAGAGAGCTCCAATTGCAGCAAATAGGACCCCTGTTCCATTTCTTCCTAGTTTAGAAGACGAAGCTTATGTTGTTGTCAGGAACTTTGTGCGCATCTTTCCTTCATGGAAAGATTATACCGCAGACACAGAACAATTTCCAGTCTTCCTCCGCAACTTACGCGTAAGTAATGTACTAATGTTATTCATGGTCATTACTGCATATGTTTCTGCTGACAGAAGACACAAGATTTCATTCTTTTAAATAGGCGAGGAGCAAACTGGATTGTGATGACGAGCAAGGGTTGGTTGCGCTTTTCAAGCACTCGTTGATGAAGTATCGTTCCTACCTGAGGCAAGCGCACTTTGATGGCAAGCCTCTGAACGAAATTTCTGTAAAGTCTCCGGTGCTACATTTATCCGACGGTGACTGGAATAATCTTGTTACACATTGGTCTCGGCTGCAGCGTAAGGTACTGTCTATGATATCACATCAGAAATTGAACTACATTTCTGCATTTGCCTTAATGTCTCACTTGTACGAAAACTGTTAGCAGAAGAACATTCGTTCTCAAGGGACCACAGAATCTCGCAACTATACTGCACACTGCATTGCTCTTGTGAGTACCTCTTGCCCTGTATGACCATACTTACTTTCATAGATGTTTGATTATGTAGCATCACTGCACATGTTAGCCTCGTAATCGTCCATTTGGTGGACATTATAAGATCCGTATGGGCTCTTACATAAATTTAGAATCAACCCAATGCTTTTGAAGAGGTTTAGCTCTGCAGTCCTCTTGTAAGAACTGAACGTGGTCTATCACGGTACTTACATTAACAGCTACTCCCTCCGTCCCATAATATAAGAACGTTTTGTACAGTACACCAGTGTTCAAAACACTCTTGTATTATGGGAAGAGGGATTGGTTCATTTTGTAGCATTCTGCATCTTATCTCCCTCGCCCACCATTTACTAAAAAAGATCAGATCTATATTTAATCTTACCAACAAGTAGAATACACAGGCAATGCCAGTGCAGAAGTGTAGCCCATTGCTCTTGTCAGTACATTTTGTCCTGTAACGCTTGTACTTCCAGGGATTGGTAGTTGATTATGTAGCATCAATCTGCATCTTATCTTCATTATCCTCTATCCCTTCCAGTATTATCATATCTATAATTACTCTCTACAAAATGTAGAGTACAGGCAATGCTTATGAAGAAGATTCTGTGGTGAAATTCTTGAGTTATCCTTCCCTTGACATGGAGAAGGGCATTATAAAGCCGGTGTTAACTGTTAATGTAAGTCAATCCTTCTAAAGCCTTTATCCTCAACTACTGTTTAATTTGTTCATACTCCCTATCGTTTATTGCTGTTTAGTTTGCTGTTTCTACCAAAATGCATGTTCGTAAGAACCGTAAGTTCTAAGTTTTACTTGTAAAACCAAATTCCTTATTCATACCATGCACATTACTTAATACTCCCTATATGTATGCTTGTTTTTGTGGATCTATAATCCAGTGTGTGGTGAAGCAGCCCACGTTTGCACCTTGTCATCTCCTGTTTTATCTTACTGATGTGGCTGATGATATGAACAACATGCCATGCACATTATCCAAAATAGATACAATGATTTTCTTTGCCCTTCATCTATGCTTGTTATGTTGACATGGTAATCCAGTAGTGTGGTGAAGCTCCCCGCATTATGAACAATGCCAAATTATGTTATTGATATTTTGAACTTACTCTTTATTTTCTAATTTGAAATTGGATAGAATTGACAGAACAATTATCATCTTTGTTTATACACGTGCAAAACCTGTCATCTCTCTGCTTTGTTTCAGGGTGATATGACTGATGGCATGCACAAGTCTGCTGAAGGCTGTGAGACAAACCCAACATATATTGCAGCAAAGAAGGCAAAACATCTCGAAGATAGCGAGACAACCCCAAAGTCTTGTCTTGATCCAGTGTTCAAGTTACTTGAGACTAACAGTCAGACAAGCTCACAGAATTCGTTGTCTGAATCAGTTCGACTTCTTCAGTCCCAAGTTCTAGCAGAAAGGCATTCTGCAACTCAACTTCGACATGAAGTCCTATCTCTAAGAAAGATTGCGGAGAACACCAATGAGAACCTCATCGCTAAACAGCTACACCTGGAAGCTATGACCGACATGCTAGGCCGGTCTCACAGCCTTGCTCAGCAGCTTGCGCAGCGGTTCCCCCGCAAGGCTAACCTTTCTTGAACTGTCTTGGAAGTGGTCTCAGTTCAGTATTATTTTGTTACGCTGCAATGGTGCCCAGTTTTTGTAATCTGCTTCTTCGTTGCGCTTTATGATCATTGGTGGCGAACTTTGATGCCCAGTGGATGTAATATGTGTAATAGCCGTGATAGCTTAGCATAAGTTGCTTGCTTATTTATTTCCTTGTTGTCTTGTTTATTTGTTTGCTTGTAGTTATTGCAGTTCTTTTTCCGCAGTTTGCTAGTGGCTGCAATAACCTATTTTTTAAAACTAGCCCACAATAACCATGGGCTAATATTTACTGTAGTGACACTGGGCCTCCTACGGGCCGTAGAAACAGTGGGCCTTCTACGGGCCGTAGAAATAGTAGGCCTTCTACGGGCCGTAGAAACAATGGGCCTTCTACGGGCCGTAGAAACAATGGGCCTTCTACGGGTCGTATCATCAATGGGCCTTATACGGGCCGTATGATCGATTGGCCAAACATGGGCCAATAACAGGCCGCATTATGGCCGTAAACGGGCTAGAGTTGGAATCGGCCGACCATAACGGGCCATCGTTAATAGGCCGTATTTGATGACGCTATGAAAACGGCCCAACGTATTAACGGACCACAAACGGGCCGACTGTAACCACAGGCTGAATTTGGCCCACAAGCAGAAAATGACAGTAACGGGCCATAAGTAAATGAATACTGGAAATGAGCCCAAGAATAAATGGGCTCCGAGAAGGCTGAAAGATAACATGGGCTGGAAACGGCCCAACGGAATAACGGGCCGTTAATGGGTATAAAGTGATACACTGTTCATTACGGGCCAGTTTCACCATGGGCCGTTAATTGGTGTAAAGTGATACACTGTTCATTACAGGCCAGTTTCACCACGGGCCATTAATAGGCCAAGAGTTACATAGGGCCTCATATGGGCCGAAAGACGTCATGGGCCATACATGGGCCAGAAGTGAAAACGGGCTGGAATCATATTGGATGGCCCAGATGACGCTACTGGGCCTAATTCGGATAGGGCGTAACGGGCCTTGGGTTAGCGGGCTGTAAATGGGCTATATGCGAACAGGCCGTTAATAGGCTTTCCATGGGCCGGCCCTCCAGCTTTTGACCAAGTCAAACGGGCCGGCCTTTTCACAGGAATGGGCCTCTGTTGGACCGTGCCACGTGTCGACATATCATAGGCGCATTCTGTCCAATGAGTGGATGACATCTGTCCCAACGATGAGCCGACACGTGTTTCCTCCAGCCAATGATGATTTTACACGTGGAAAATCCCCAATGGTCGGGGCTGTTAACGGGTTATCGGATCCAAAACTCGACCCGATAGCTTAACGGCGTTCCGGTTACGGTGGATGCCACGTGTCGGTCACCCTTGACGAAATCACTTCTGTGACGCGCGATTTATCGTCATGGAAGTGGACACTTCCGTGATGATAATTTTGGTAATGTCATGGAACATTTCTACGATAGCACAGGTATGACTATCTTGATTCTGTCATAAATTTGTCATGGATGTACATGCATGACAAAAAACGCGACCTACTGTGACAACCACGTATCATCACGGAAGTGTACTTTTTTGTAGTGAGTTGGGGGTTCCAAGGTGCGGAAGGTAGATTCGGCAGGGTGTGAGGTCCACCGCTGCGGCGGAGGACTAGATTGGGTGGCTTGCCGTGGTTGGGGGGGTCGGGGAGGGGAAGGGGAGGGGCTCTGGGGAAGAATGTTGGGGGAATAGAGGGGAAAACAATGGAGTTACCAAAGAAGCCCTTTTCCGTTCATGTGGCAGGGGTAAAACAGGAATATCGCAGGGCTAAACTTTCAGGCGCGAGATATTTCGATGTGAGCGGGAAGTTTGAAAGCTTTTGGCACCTGAAATTATAAGTGTCCTGCTCTTGTATGGCCGACTATGATATCATGGCCGAGAATTTATTTGTTTTGCACGCAAAAAAAGTGCAAGTTTTGAAAATCAATGTCTCCAACTCGAAACTTAGATTGTCCATTCAATTCAAATATGGATCATTGAGCTAGTACAAGCAAATAGCATCATACGGTCCAAATCAAATGAAATTCCAAATGTATTTATCCTAAATATGATGACAAAAGCAAAAATGTGTATGTGTATGAATAAAGTGGATGATTATAAAGTTTGAACATGCCCGTATGTGTATATCTCTAGGGTTTGATATATGAATTTGAAATCACGAAATCCCGGCTTAAAAAATGTACCTTTCTTTAAATGAATTACAAAAGCTAATGATTGAGTCGAATTCCAAAATTCCAATATTTGGTTTGTAATTCTGGTACATCAAGGTATATCACGCATGTTCAAAAGTTTCATTATCTCATAGTCCAAACTGTGAAACAAATTGATCAACCATGAGTGCACACACTATTGACCATATATATCTCAATTACGCAAAAGTCCCTCAAATATAGACACCTAACTCATTATCTGAAGCCACCCCCACCACCCTTCGTCGCCCCCCACACACGCCGTTCTCTCCCCCAGACACGAACACACGAGCACATTAACACCGTCCTCTCTTCTAAAGTACGGACCCCAATATAGGTCTCTTATCACTTTGTCTCTCGGGCATGCACACATCTCTTCCCCCATTCTCCAGGTCTCCCGGCATCTCTCTTTCCCAAGCACACGCACTATGTAGAGTGTATCTTTCCCATACACACAAAACATCACCCCCGAACGTCTATCTCCCTAGTTATGTGGTTCTTGCACACTCACCTCACACACCACCCCCACTGCAAACAAGCACACTTTGTCTCCTTGTGCGCCACTCTCCTCTTTCTATCTCTCCCACATGCGGACCCGCCCCAGCTCCTTCCCTATATACATATATGTTGTGACTCTTTCCATAGCTCCCTAATGTATCATCGTTCTCAATCTCGCACGTTGTTCTCTACACCATCTATTCTAGATCTCTCATGAAGTCCCTATCACACACATGATGACTCGCTTCCCTTGCGTCTCCGTACATAGGCCAATTTGAACAACATCAACATTGTCTCCCAATCTATACGCCACTTATGGACACAAACGGCCCCTCTCTCCTCCTCTTTTCCTCTCTCTCTCCGTCGCTATCTCTCTCTCTCTCGCTCTCACACCCCTCTCCCACACACACTCGATGTCTCTTCCAAATAGTCTGCTCCCCGCCCGCACCCATGCTATCCCGCTACTACACATGCCTTTGTCTCTCTTTGACACACATGCCACACCATTCCCCCTTCCCTTATACTAGGTTTACATCATTAGTGGTCTCTCTACTCCACATACACACACTCGTTCTCACACACAAACGCGCACACAAACACACACAAACGCGCGCACAAACACACGTCTAGCTATCTGGATCCTTCTTTTAAGATACACACCCTTGCATATTCTCTACAGCTCTAGATATGTATATATCCCCCTCCCTAGCTCAGATGCACACCAAAATTCTCCATCTCTCTAACTCACACATCTCTCCCCATGTCCGCATGTGTATCTCACACACTCACTCTCTGATTATGTCTGTGTCTCCATGTTACACAACACAAAGCCCCATGTACATGTCTCTCTCTATCCTCCACACACATAGACACAAAGAATCTCTTATCATTGCCTCAGTCTCTAGACATATCACACATGCACTCTCTCTCTCTCTCTCTCTCTCTCTCGCAAACACGCTCAGCAAGGGTTTCCTCGTGAATAACTTACCGTCTATTCATCAACAGTCCTGGCAGTATGGCGAACATGAGACATGCAAAAGAATAAATCTACACGTGCGTAGATCACCTAGTATGACTACTAGGACTAGAGCAAGCCGAAAGCGCGCCGCCGTCACCCCCCTCCTTATCGGTGACGGGAAAACCATTGTTTTACACAGCCGAGAAGTCATTGTGCTAAGGCCCCACATGCTGAGTCGTTGAATAGAATGTAGATCCTAGTTTACAGAAACAAGTATCGATAATACGTTTGTATCTCCATACTTATATTTCTTCTCTTATAAAAAAACCGAGTTGGTGATGATGGTATGCGTGCCATCTTGCAATAGATCGTTCGATCTATATCTGACGGATGGAAATTAAACTAAAAGATACCCACACCTCTCTCCACATTTGTAGACAAGGCCTTCCCTCGTTCATCCTTATCTCCAACAACCTCATTGTTGTGCAATTAAAAAAGGAAGCCTCTGGAACAAACTGGCCTGGTGGCCGCTGCCGGCGTCGTCCATCCCCTTGCCTCCGCTCAGTCCGACCACCAATTACCACCACGCCCCACTCCTCTTCACCTTATCTCCTCTTTCTCGAGATATCATTAATTTTTACATATGGGATTACTCCTGCATGGGTCAATCAGAACAAGTGTTTTATAAAAAAAAATGCATCTTGATGTTCCTTGCAATGCATGGACATCTTGCTAGTACTCCTATAGAAGACAAAGTTGGTGATGATGGTGTGTCTGCCATCCGTCATTTCTGACCATTAGATCTACATCTAACGACTGTGCTACTGCTCTAATAAAATCTACAAAAATTCAAATAAATCACACAATGCTACTGCTCTAATAAAATCCAATAAAAATCATTTTAAAAATACCAAAATAATTTCAAACCCATTTTTCCTCCAATTTTCTAATGTAGGGAATCATTTTACCCTAATTTCCATATATTTTATTTTTGGAGAAAAATAATTTGAATAAAAACCAAAATAACTCCAAATTGAAAATGATTTCAAAGGGGCGTTAAATTTGGTTTCTTTGTGTCAGTGTACAAAAAGAGGGGCACGCTTTTGTACCCCTTTACCTGTGCATGGGCAGTCAGAGCCGCGCCCACGGCCACACCAAGCAGAACGGGGGAGGTGAGCCAAGGTAAGACCGAAGCCCAAGATAATCAGAGCAACGCCAAGGCCAAGACCACAAAGAGCAGAGAGACGAAGCAGGCTCCCCCGGAAAGACCCTTGCCGGGGCAGCCTCAGCAGCCATCTTGCCGGGACAGCTCGCCCCACACCAACAGAACGAGCCACCCTTGAGCCCACGGTTCCCAACGCCATCATCCACGTGGGGCCAGGGCTCGGGAAGGCACCTCTCTGGTGGCATGCAGATCTTTGTGAAGACATATTCAAGATCAGATGATGATTAGAAGACGACGATCCTCGGCAAGATCCTTGCTGAGGAAGGCCACCACACCCCCGGCAAGATCCTTGCCGGGGATGACAGCGCGCCACGGCAAGGTCCTTGCCGGGCCACCCGGCAAGGCCCTCGCCAAGGACGCCAGCGGGGCCGCCGCCAGGCCCGCGCTAACCAAGCGTCCACCGCCGTTCACATGCAGCTACTAGCCTAACCAGCTGGGCGGGCACCTGCGTGGCGACATGCAGCTCCCAGGCCAACTCATTGAGCGCCTGCATGGCGGCATGCAGATCTTCGTGAAGGCTCCGCCACCGTGCCACCTCAGCTGCCTGCCTGCCTACATGGCACCACACACATCGCTGGCCAGGGCGCGTGTCGAAGCAAGGAGGAGCGGCGACGGACGGGACGGGCCTCACCCCCGTCCCCAATAAAGCAAGGGGACACCTAAGCTACGCATTAAATGCGCCTTGTCCTATAATACGAGCGATAAGCTCAGGGCACTGTCCGCCTTTCCATCTCCTGTGTGCCACTGTGGCAGCCCCTTTCGACTATAAATGGAGGCCCATGGAATACTAGAGAAGGATTCGGCTCTTTCGAACCACGCACTGACCACAGCTAGTTCGAGAGCTCAAGAACTCTCTGAAATACACCCACCAAAGAAGGACTAGGGTTTTACGCATCCTCGCGGCCCGAACCTGGGTAAACGATCTTTGTGCTGTCTACTAGCCCTGCTCTTCTCGCAACCCCGCGCCCCGGCAACCGTAGTAGGGATTCTTGTGATCCCATAGGTGTCGTTCCACACCAACATCTTTGGCGCGCCAGGTAGGGGCGCAATTGTGAGAATCTGGTCTGGTAGTTAGCATAGCAGTTCTTCATCGCCATGGCTTCTAAGAAGAAGACGGCCACGGCGATCGGCTCGTTGGGAGCCGAACGGCCCGTGCCGGTGCGGACGAGCAGCGGACCGGTCGCAGACAGGACCCGGGCCGCGGCCCGCGAGCACCAGCATCGCCCAGGCAGTAGGAGCCTGGTGAGCGGTGTCGTTCGCGCGCCAGACGACCGGCTACACGTTGTCGGATCCAAAGATGGAGCTGGGCCCCCCGCAGGCAGCGCGGGGCCCTCCAGGAGTGTTGCTGTGCCACCCCCGGGCGGCGCAGCGACCTCCAGGACGCCCACACAGGCGAGCATCGCGCGTTCTTCCCATGGTGTGCGCGTCGAGCAGCGTCACCACGTTGGTGACCCTGGGCACCGCCGTGGGAAGAGCCATGTGCGTCATCCGCAAGAAGAAGGGGTTCAGCACGCTCGCCGAAGCGCTGGCGAAAATGGCACGCAGCCGCTGGGTCGTAACGAAGCTCCTTCTAACGTAGTTAGAAGTCGAAGCGCGCCGCGATCCACGCAGCTGTCACCGCCGCCCACGCCAGCAGAAGCTTGGGCGCGCGCGCAGCTGCTCCTCGACTTCCCTCCTGCTGCGGAGAAGCTCGACGAGTGGAGGGCCACCATCCGGAGCCTCGTCGCCGTCTCCAACAAAGACGATCCGTGACCGGCGGGGACCTCGGGTCGGCACTCCACCGAGCCACCACATGCTGGCGCTGGGAGGACCGGGGGAGCTGCGGCCACGGTGCACTCTCCTCCTCCTCGCCAGCCACCGCGGGCGTCGGCCCGTCGTGACGACGCTTGTGATAATATCTCCATAGCGTCGTCCAACCCGCGGACCCTCCGCGACCAGCGCCAGGTCATTCGGGAACGAGCTCACGAAGACGCTCGAACCACCGTCGAGCGTCGGCGTGAAACGCGCCGCCAGTCGGACAAGCGGGCAGGAACCGCTATGGACCCCCCGGCACCGGGGGGCTCTGGCAGCCTACCTTACGAGGTGGGCTGCCTGGCCTTTACCCGTGAGGTGCGGCAGTTCCAGTGGCAAGACCCATCCATTCGAGTTCCTCAGCATCTACACCATCGCGATGCAGGCTGCTGGGGCTCGCGACGACAAGGTGCTTGCCAACTATTTCCCGCTGGCGCTGAAGCCCAATGTGATGTCTTGGTTGATGCACTTGCCGGTGGATTCCATTTCTTCCTGGTTGGATCTGTGCCATGAGTTCGTTGGCGCCTTCACAGGAGGCCACCAAGCTCATGGCCAGGCCAGTGATTTGCATACCATCCCCCAGAAAGAAGGGGAGACCCTGCGCAAGTACATCCAGAGATTCAGCCGGGTGCAGTACAACATCCCCGACATTCATCCCGCCGCTGTGATTAGCGCGTTCCACTAGAACGTGTGCAATCGCAAGATGCGCGAGGAGCTGGCGATGACCAAGGTTAAGGATGTGGCCGAGCTCTACGTTCTGGCCGATAGATGCGCCCGGGCTGAAGAGGGAAGGAAGTACCCCGGCGAAGACGCCGGCGCGGAAACCGACTCTACCGATGAGGACGTCGCTACCCCGACGAAGAAGGGCCGGTGTCGCAACAGGAAACGCAAGGGCAAGGCCGTGCTTGCCGTTGAGGGATCTGACGACACCGGTGCAAGCAAGAAGGTCAAGGCAGGCGCCCCCGACAAGGAGATTGCCGGGTGTGCCGCCTGCCGGGCCTTGGCGGCTGCCGACAAGCCAGGGAGCTCCGGCAAGCAATACTGCAAGATCCACCGCACCAAGGGCCACGACCTCCAGAACTGCCGACAAGTCGAGCTGCTTGCTGAGAAGCAAAAGGCTGAGTATGAGAGGCGGGACAAGGAGAAGGACCAGGACGGTGCTGAGGGATCTGGCAAGAAGCGTGGTGGCCACGGAGGCCACCCCGGCAAGGACAACCAGTGAGAGAGGCCCGCCCGGGGCCACGACAAGAAACAAGAAGACAATGATCACGACGAGGACGACGAGTGTGGTGAGCAAGGGTTCCAGAAGGCTACGGAGGCCATGTGCATCAATGGCGGTGCCTCGCTGCATACCTCTCACCGCCAGCTCAAGCAGTGGGCGCGTGAGATTACAGCAGCGGAGCCGTCGTTCGATGCTCAGAAGCCGCTGAAGTGGTCCAGCACGCCCCTCATCTTTGACGCCGAGGACCACCCTGACCGCACTACTGCGGTCGGGTGTTTTCCATTGTTGGTCTCACCAACGATACGCAACCTCAGGGTGAACAAGATGTTGGTTGACGGCGGGGCCGGCCTGAACCTGATCTCGCCTGTCGTGATCAAAAAGTTGCAATTCCCTGATGGAGACCTCGAGGAAACGGGCACGTTTCAAGGGGTCAATCCGGGGAGGAGCCAGCCGAAGGGAAAGGTCACACTGCCCGTGACATTTGGAGGAGAGTTGAACTACAGGACGGAGAGGATCGTCTTCGACGTGGCCGAGATCCCCTTGCCCTACAACGGGATCCTCGGCCGCCCGGCACTAGCCAAGTTCATGGCAGCGTCACACTACGCCTACAACATGCTAAAGATGCCCGGGCCATTGACCATCATCTCCGTCCCCTCCGACAAGAAGGACGTGCTGATTTGCGCCGACCAACTCTACTAGGAAGCAGTTGCAGAAGTTGCCGCCAAGGCGCCTGCTCCTGCCGCTGAAGCCCCGGGAGGGAAGAAGAAGCCCGGCAAGACCTCTCGCACTCACTCCAGCAAGCGCACCTCCTCGGAGTGTTGTGCTACCGTCGAGGACGTGCCAGAGAGCTCTACCAACAAGAGCAAGAGATCCAGGGCTGAGCTGCCACAAACCAAGAAGGTATCCGCCAGGGAGGATGGCACGGGAGGGGCCTTCACCATAGGCTCCACCCTCGATAGTAAATAGGAAGGCACGCTCGTCACCTTCCTGCGGGCGAATGTCGACGTGTTTGCATGGCAAGCATCCGACATCCCCATTGTTCCCAGGGAGGTGATTGAGCACCACCTAGTTGTCTGCCCCCATGCGCGGCCCGTCAAGCAGAAGGTCAGAAAGCAGGCTCTGGAGAGGCAGGAGTTCATCACAGAGGAGATCAGGAAATTGGAAGCGGCAGGTTTGGTGAGAGGAGTGCTCCACCCGACGTGGTTGGCCAATCCGGTAGTGGTGCACAAGGCGAATGGGAAGTGGAGACCGTGTATTGATTACACAGATATCAATAAGGCTTGTCCTAAGGACCCCTTCCGGTTGCCGCGCATCGACCAAATTGTTGACTCCACAGCCGGGTGTGATCTGTTATCATTCCTCGACGCCTACTCGGGCTACCACCAGATCTTCATGACGAGAGAGGATGAAGAGAAGATAGCATTCATCACCCCATGTGGTACGTATTGCTTTTTACGGATGCCTTTCGGGTTGAAGAGTGCTGGCTCAACGTTCGCAAGAGCAGTCCAAATTGGTTTTGAACCTCAGCTCCATAGAAATATGGAGGCCTACATGGATGACATAGTGGTCAAAACCAAGGACGGGCCAACTCTTGTGCAAGATCTGGAAGAGACATTTGCTAACCTGCGCAAGATTAACCTCAAGCTGAACCCTGAGAAGTGTGTCTTCGGCGTTCCTTCCGGCAAGCTTCTCGGGTTCTTTGTGTCACAGCGCGGGATTGAGGCAAACCCAGACAAGATCAAGGCTATTGAGCAGATTGAGGCGCCCAAGCGGATCAAGGATGTGCGTCGGCTCACCGGCTGCGTTGCCGCCATGAGCCGATTCATCTCCAAGTCCGCCGAGCGCGCCCTTCCCTTCTTCAAAATCTTGAAAAAGGCAGGCCCAATGGAGTGGACCCCAGAAGCCGAGGCAGCACTGCAGGATTTGAAGAAATACCTTTCCTCCATGCCAATACTAGTTGCGCCTAAACCACAAGAGTCGTTGCTGTTGTATCTGGCGGCGACGAATCAAGTGGTCAGCGCCGCGCTGGTGGCACAGAGGGAGGTCAACGTGGAGGCAGTGATGGTGGCAGAACCAGCGGATGGCAAGCCCAAGACTCCCCCGGCAGGGCCTGGTGCCGGCAAGGCGAGGCCCCCGGCAGAGTCTGATGCTGCCGAGGCAGTGCCAAGGTCAAGTGAGGTGGTGCAGAAGAAGAAGATGGTGCAGCACCCGGTTTACTTTGTGAGCTCCCTCCTGCAGGGAGCTAGATCGAGGTACTCCGGTGTGCAGAAATTGCTCTTCGGCCTCCTTATGGCCTCGAGGAAGCTGCGTCATTACTTCCAAGCCCACGAGATCACTGTCGTCACCCGCCTCCCATTACAACGGATACTGCATAACCCAGATGCGACTGGAAGGATTGTGGAATGGGCCTTGGAGTTGTCAAGCTTTGGTTTAAAGTTTGAAAGTACCTCGACAATTCAGAGCAGAGTCTTGGCGGAGTTCATTGCAGAATGGACCTCGACGCCTGACGAGGAAATCCAGGAGACCACTCTCCCTGGCAAGGAAGCAGACCGCGACTGGATCATGTACTTTGATGGGGCTTTCTCGCTGCAAGGCGCCGGTGCCGGGTGTGCTGCTCGTCGCACCCACAGGAGAGCCCCTCAAGTATGTGATCCAGATGCACTTCCCTAGGGAGATGTCCACCAACAACACTGCTGAGTACGAGGGATTGCTTGCCGGTCTCAGGATCGCAGCAGACCTCGGGGTTAAGAAGCTCATCGTCAGAGGTGACTCGCAGCTTGTTGTCAGGCAGGTCAACAAGGATTATCAGAGCCCATTGATGGAAGCTTACATAGATGAGGTGAGGAAGCTGGAGGAACGCTTTGACGGTATCCAAGTGGAGCACGTCCCCCGAGCGGAGAACGACGTCGCCAATTACCTGTCAAAGCGTGCCGCATTCAAGCTACCTGTGGAACCAGGTACCTCTTTGCTCCGGTTAACTCAACCATCCGTCGAACCATCAGCGGGGCAGAACAAGCGGAGGAAATCAGGTCCCGGCAAGTACTTTCCTACCGAGCCCCCTGGGGCTGCCGGCAAGGGTGCTGCCGCGGATGCTGAGCCTTCCCAAGAGCAACTGGCTTGGCAGGGCGCCAAGCCCTGGCCGTAGAGAGAGCCGCTCCCATGGCGGAAGAGATGCCTTTGGTCCTTGCCATCGAGCCCCAGGCTCCGGCATGGGCGCAGCATACCGTCCAATTCCTCCAAATAGGGGAGCTTCCCGAGGAGCAGGAAGAAGCGGAGAAAGTAGCCCGTCGGTCCGCCCTCTACCAGTTCGTCGATGACGTCCTGTACAGGAGAAGGCCGAACGGTGTGAAACAAAAGTGCATCCCCCGGGAGGAAGGACTGGAGCTGTTGGCGGAGATACATGGAGGCATATGTGGCTCCTACATAGGGTCAAGGGCCCTTGCCGGAAAGGCATTCCAGCAAGGTTTCTTCTGGCCCACCGTCCTCCAGGATGCGACGGCACTAGTAACCAAGTGTGAAGCGTGCCAGTTCCATTCAAAGAAGCTTCATCAACCAGCTCAAGACCTTCAAACAATCCCTCTCTCCTGGCCATTCTCAGTCTGGGGGCTTGATATACTGGGCCCTTTCCCCCGCGCTGTCGGGGGCTTTGGGTACTTGTACGTTGCAATCGACAAGTTCACAAAGTGGCCGGAAATGGAAGCAGTGAGAAAGGTGACTGCTCAGTCAGCCGTCAAGTTCTTCAGGGGACTGGTCTGCCATTTTGGTGTGCCAAATAGAGTCATCCACCGATAATGGCACGCAGTTCACAAGCCACACCTTCATGCAATACATTCAAGACCTCGACAGCAAGGTCTGTTTTGCTTCCGTGGCACACCCACGCAGCAACGGCCAAGCGGAGAGGGCTAATGTTGAAGTGTTGCGAGGCCTGAGAACGAAGACCTTTGACAAGCTGCACAAGAGTGGAAGGCGCTGGATTGATGAGTGGCCGGCGGTTCTTTGGTCGATCCGGACGACGCCAAATCGAGCCACCGGCCAGAAACCTTTTGCCCTGGTATACGGGGCAGAAGCAGTGCTCCTCACGGAACTCATATATGGGTCACCTCGAGTGCTCGCTTATGATGAGCTTGAGCAAGAGCCGTTGCGCCAAGATGACGCGACGCTCCTTGAGGAAGATCGTCTTCGGGCGGCTGTGAGAGTGGCACGCTACCAGACCGCCTTGCACCGCTACCATAGCCGCAAGGTTCATGCCCGAAGCTTTGAGGAAGGCGACCTTGTTCTTCGGCGAGTTCAGTCGGCCAAGAATTCCAACAAGTTGACGCCAAAGTGGGAAGGCCCTTATCGGGTACTGCGAGTCAACAAGACCGACGCAGTCCGCCTGGATACCGAGGATGCTGTCCCAGTGAGCAACTCCTGGAACATCGAGCATCTTCGCAAGTTTTACCCGTAAGGCGCAGCTTGCCGGGCCTCCCGGCAAGCCACCTTTTGTACAAGCTTTGCCGACAAGGCATGTGACCCTTTGTACAAAGCCAGGCGCAGACCTTGAGCATAAATAAATGAAGCGCTGGCACCCTAAGTTATAGCCTGCAGCTAGGTTTAAGTCTCTCCCTCGGTTAGGGTTGATAGTGCTTAGCGGCGACTAACCCCTAGCCTAGAGGTCGAGTGTGCGTCTTTCTGTCCTCTTTGGTTCGCAGGGCACGTGGACACTTCTGCTGAGCCACTTGGAAGAAAGAGAACGGACCGGCGCTCCGGCCCCGACAAGCCAAGACTGCCGGGGGCTGAAGATACAAGGATCCAACCACAGCAAGCCAAGGTTGCCGGGGGCTGCGGATTCAGATAAGTCTTTCATCCCGTATTATGCATTTCCGTATGGAACTGGGATAAATGAGACCTCGTTCCGCTCCAAAACCACCGTGCTCCCCCTTCTTCTTGTACCCAAGCTACTGGGGCAGAACCAGGTCGCAGACGCAGTGGCCAGGAGCTACACGAGGGGCCTAACTCTACTTCTCCCCTGCCTCCGCCAAGAGCGCAAGAATGGTCGACTGAAGTGGGGGAACGGCAAGGCCTGTTGCCGGGCGACAATGTTTATCTTAGAAATAACAAGGACTCGTTCCTTGGCATGGGCCTCGCTCACGCACAAAGAACCCGGCAAGAACCCTTTTTCATTAAAAAACGTCACATACAGGTACAGTTCGTACGGAATAAAAAACATGAACAAGGGGATTACAAGTTTTAAATATAACAAGTGCCCGCAGGCTCACAAACTAAAAATAGATAAGGTGCCCGTAATCCCTTTCTTGTCCCTCTCCTCAGAAGGTGGAACAAGACCGCATGAGGGCAAAAGGGGCGCCTAGGCGAGGTGCGAGGAGTAGAAGGCACCAAGAGAACGTCTTGGTGCCAGGAAAGGAGCTAGAAGACGAGGCAGCGGGCCGGCAATACGCGATGAAGGCGTCGGCGCCCGCATACTCCGACTTGACGGCCGGCACCCGCCTTCTTTGCCTTCTCCGGCCCTCCTACGCCAGCCGCCCAAGGAGACGACAGGGAGCGCCCCGATGGAGAGCTTGGCGAGGAAGGCCCTCGGCAGGGCGCGAGGCCGAGGGAGGGGCGGCGCGGTCGGTCGAAGTCGGGGTCGGCATCCTGTCGCTCGACTCCCTCATCGTCGCTGTCGCTGTCCTCCTCGTCACTCCCGCTCAAGGAGGAATCTTCAGTGTCAGAGGAGCTCTCCACACAGCACTTTAGGCGAGTTCCAGGATCTCCAAAGACCTTGACGGAGAGCAGGTCACCCTCCATTAACTTGAAGTAGAGGACGAGCCCCGCCGTTAGGCTATGGATGCGAGCAAATGTCTTCCACCCGCGGCGGAGGAACATAACATGAAGAGCGGGGAAGTCGACGTCGACCTGCGTGCCGCCGTTCCCGCAGCCCCTCATGTGCAATCTGAGGGTTTGGGGCGGGTCGAGCTCCATTTCCCGAGCGAAGGGGGTAGGGAGACGGAGATGACGACGCGGTGGCCGGTGCAGCCTGATGAAGAACTCCCGAGGCTGGTCCCCGACATGGCCCTCCATCACGGACGGCATCGCCGGTGGAGGCATGGGCATCGTGCTACCTCGTCCCCCTCTCCCCCGACCGCCGTGGCAACCTCGACCTCGCCCCCTCCCCCTTCCTCTTGTAGCCGGCTCCGCCACCGCGAGCTCGTGGGAAGGAGGAACGCGCTGTCGAGCGGCGACCCTCGCCCCCACCGTTGAAGGGCCTGCGCCCCCTCTCGCCATGATGGGTGGAAGGGAGGAGCAGAATTGGAAGAAGATGGATGCTGGGAGAATGTGGGGGTGCCATCCCCCTCCCCCTCCTTATAAAGGGGCGGGGTCGAGGTTTGGCCGCCCCTCTCAGCCAATCCGGTCATCGGGGGTAGGGAATCAGGACCGACCCGCTGCCCCAATCGGCGACGGCCCGGTTTCCCGCCTCCACTGCCTGCCACCTGCATGAAAGGCACGTGGCAAGCGAGCAGAGTCGAAGGGACGGGTGAGGTGACCGTTCCACACCCCGTGATCGTGGGGCGTGGGCGCCTTGAAGACCGAGACCCGAGTCGACTCAGTAAATGAGCCGCGCCTCCATGCCTCCCTCTTTTTATGGGGAAGGCGCGAGCCGCCTCTTTACTGCGATGTGATGCATGCGTGCGGGAAGCGCCCCACGCACCCACGTCACGCACGACCCTCCACGTGGCGCGTTCAACACGGGTCGTGGGGAAGCGCAGCGGACGGAACAGTTACTACGGTAAAATCCGCCCCACCTGCCCGCGCACCATTCTGGGCCTGGCCCAACAACGCGTCACGCTTATGTGTGGCCCAGGCCCGGGGGCTCCTATCGGTGTACAAAAGTAGGGGTTCTCCTTTTGACCCCTTTACTTGTGCACGGGCAGTCAGAGCCATGCGCCTCGGCCACACATACCAAGGCAGAAGAGGGAAGCCGGAGAGAAGCTGACGCACAATACGGTCAAGGCAACGCCAAGACCAGAAACACATGAGAGCAGAGGGGCGAGGTGGACTCCCCCGGCAAGACCCTTGCTGGGGCGGCCTCCGCGGCCCCGGCAAAAGCCTTGCCGGGGCAACTTGCCCGACGCCAGCAGAGCGAGCCACCCTTGAACCCAAGGGTTCCAAACGCCGCCAACAACTATGTTGGAACCCAGGCTCGGGAGGCACCTCCGTGGTGGCATGCAGATCTTTGTCAAGATCATAAACATGTGAGATCAGATGAGGACCAGAAGACGGCAACCCTCGGCGAGATCCCAGCCGAGGGAATCCTCAAGACCCCCAGCAAGCGCCTTGCCGGGACGACTGCGACGCCATGGCAAGATCCTTGCCGAGCCCCCGGCAAGACCCTTGCCGAGGGCATCAGCGGGGCCACTGCCAGGCCCGCACCAGCCAAGACTCCACCAACCGTCCCCAAGCAGCTGCTAGCTCAACCATCTGGGCAAGCACCTCGGTGGTGACGGGCGGCCTCTACACCAACTCAGCAAGCACCGGCGTGGTGGCATGCAGATCTTCGTGAAGGCTCCACCACCATGCCACCTTAGCAGCCTACCTGCCTACATGGCACCGCACGCATCGCTGGCCTGGGCGCGTGTCGAAGCGAGGCGGAGCGGCGATGGACGGGACGGGCCCCGTTCCCGTCCCCAATAAAGCTAAGGGACACCTAAGCGATGCATTAAATGCATCTTGTCCTGTAATATGAGCGATAAGCTCGCAGCACTCACTACTAGGAAAAGGGCTATAGACAATATGCACACTAATGGCGCACCAGACATGCGGTGCGCCACTCCTATATAGCAGTGGCGCACCGTGTGCTGGTGCGCCACTACTAACAATTTTTTTTTCTTTTTTCCAAAAATACTAATGGCGCACCGCGGGGCGGTGCGCCACTAGTGTCTATCACACTAATGGCGCACCACAACCGTGGTGCGCCACTACTAACAATTTTTTTCTTTTCTTTTTTCCAAAAATTCTAATGGCGCACCAGTCACCCCGTGCGCCACTACTATCATTTTTTGTTTTTTTTGCAAAACTACTAATGGCGCACCGCCAGCTGGTGCGCCATTAGTAACCAGGGTTACTAATGGCGCATTTTTTGGTGGTGTGCCATTAGTAACCTGGGACCAGCTAGATATTTTGGACAGCCACCAACACACTCACTTTCCCCACTTCATTCTCTCCACCTCCTCCTCCAAGCTTGTCTCGGGTGCCTCCTCCTCCTCACCTCATTTGCACCATAGATTCATCCAAATTAAGTGGTTAAATTACCTTTTTTTGACAGGTAAGTAAGGGGAAAGCTTTCTTTATGTTGTAGATCTACTTTTTCTCCCTCCAACAACGTGCACATGCACTTTTTATGGCCTAGCTAGATCTATGTATGTTTGTGGTGTTGCATATGTTTGTGGTGTTGCATATATGTTTGTGTTTGCATGTACCGGTATTTGAAATGCGATAGTTGCCAATATTTTGCCGGAATGTTGATTCATTTCCGTTTCGGCGAGAATTTTTGCACTATGCATTCTTTTTGGTCCTATTTTTAGGCAAAGTCATGCCAAATTTTTT
This sequence comes from Triticum aestivum, assembly GCF_018294505.1. Taxonomy (NCBI): domain Eukaryota; kingdom Viridiplantae; phylum Streptophyta; class Magnoliopsida; order Poales; family Poaceae; genus Triticum; species Triticum aestivum. Next base: position 147,610,872 of record NC_057799.1, on the reverse strand, counting down.
CTTGGTTCTAAAATATCGTTTTGCTCTACCCCGCAGGCGACCATGGTCCGCACGATGACCAAAGGCATCGTGAATAGGTTTTTGAGCTCCGTGAAGGCCGAGATGCTTCAAAATAACGAGACGGAGATAAGATGTCCGTGTCGAAGATGCAAGCTGAGGAGCCTTATGGACCCGGAATCCGTACAGGTGCGGGACCACCTGCTCTTGCGTGGTTTCATGGATGGCTATCAGTGGCAAGGTGATGAAGATGATTATGAAGTCGTCCATGGGGGCCAGCCGACAAGAAATGAGGAAGGGCAGCAAGACAACCGTGGCGAGGGCGGGCGAGAAGACGAAGAATCTCCAGGACATGATCACGAAGTAGATGCAGTACACAGTCATCATGTAGAAGATGCCGGACATGATGATGAGGAAGATGCCGGAGCAGACGAAGGGCATGATCATGAAGATGAAGATGCCGGAGCAGACGACGATGGACCATCGATGGGCTGGGTGCAGGACCCTCATATTCAAGAGCTGCTTCTCAAGCAGACGGATAACGCAAGAGCTGCCGCCCGAGAGAAAGCCAAGCTGGATCAACTGGAGATAGACGCGGTTACTCCATTGTATGAAGGATGCAGGCCCGAGGATACCCGCCTGAAAGTAACGCTCATGGCTCTGGAGATGAAGGTAAAACACAAAATGACCGACGCATGCTTCGACGAGAACATGTCATTCTGGCACGAACGTCTTCCCAAGGGGAACAAGTGCCTGACCAGTTTCGAGGAGGCGAAGAAAATCGTGTGTCCTCTGGATTTACCGCACATGAAATACCATATGTGCATGAACAATTGCATCATTTATCGGGACGAGCACGCGGAGTCTACCATATGTCCGGTGTGCGGCGTCGCTCGATACAAGAAGAGGAAGAAAGTTCCTCGAAAAATGGTGTGGTACTTTCCGATCACTCCTCGTCTGCAGCGGTATTTCGCGGAACCTAAGGTAGCAAAGCTCTTGCGCTGGCACGCGGATAGGGAGGAGAAGAAGCGAGAAGATGACGCAAATGATCCGGAGATAAATAAAAAATACAAGATGCTGAGTCACCCTAAGGATGGGAGCCAGTGGCACGCGTTGAACTTCGAAACCCAGAATTTGGGAACGATCCAAGGAACATCGTGCTGGGCGCGAGCACCGATGGAGTCAATCCGTTTGGCAGCCAGAGAAGCACACACATAGCACCTGGCCTGTGTTTGTGTGGATGTACAACCTTCCCCCCGAAACAACCAGGGAATATTCAATTTTAAAAAATATTGAATATTCATGAGGACACTCGATCTCGATCCCCCTCCATCTCGATCTGGATCCCCCTCCATCTCGATCGCTATCCC